>NW_011334623.1:86535-139687 GCF_000735185.1 Notothenia coriiceps
AGAAAAGTGATTATACAATGACTAAGCGGCCAGCATTTTGTTTGTTTCCTCTGTCGGCTCTGTAGGCAATTCTTAGACTGGCACGTATATGTCAACGTTCTTTTTCATACACTTGGGAAACCTTAAATGGCACTAAGACCGTATTACAACCAGTACTTTACCTCCTTCGGTGAACGTAGAGTCATTTTTTGAACGACGTCAAACTTCAAACGTTTATCTCGTAGACCTACGAAAGAGTTGCGGTGATGACCGTTTTATAAAGACACCTGTCTACTTTGGTTTCAACTCAACAAACTTCCTTTGTGTTACGGTACACCTCTTTTCCGTGCGAGTGTGGGTGGTAGTTTTGAGTAGGGTTGACACTTCATTACCCACCGTCCCTCGTGTTACCAACCCCAGACGAACGGACGTAGTCCCGGACCTGTCATACGGTAGTAGCTTGCCTTTTTACTTAAGAGTTCAAAATAGTTCTGTAAAACGACCTCTGAATTTCGTAGACAGTGACGTTAACTTCGAGTTGTCTTCTACCCTACTACGTTGTCCTGTTTGCTGGTTTCGTCGTCTTCATATTAGTTGTCTGTCTTACCCGAAGTTGTCTTCTTTTACCGGGAAGACCTCACCGGGCAGGTCTCAGGAACTGGTAGTTGTGAGTTAACTGCTACGACACCGTACTGGAGTTCTCATCGCTAAGTGTGGGTTCTGTAGGGTTCTTATAACGACTATGAACTTTGTCAAAACATTTCTTCCCTACCAGGTTTTAAAGGAGGACTGGCAACACGTCCAGACTATACGTTTGATATCCTTTGCAAACAACTCCAATAACGAACGGTTTTTCTCCCTTTGGATCAATAATTTAGGTTCCCAGTGTATGAAAAGGTGGGACTGTTGACACTTTACAAATGTACCACCAACAAGTGATTTTTGTATACAAACCCACCAAATCGAATCGCTGACACAAACAGATAACAACACTGGAATCTATTTCTAGTCTACTGTGTAAAAATGACTGGTAAATACGTCTTAGGTCCATTACAAGGTTTCCCAAGTGTATGAAAAGAACGTTGACATAAGGAGTTTGGCGTCACAAAATGTTACATACATCAAATTTCACCAATTAGTCAACCTATATACTAGTCATTTACATTACAAAATAGTCTATTTTCCCTTATCGTGTGTAATCGAATTTTCTCCTTGACTTCGAACCACAAAATGGTTTTCGTTAATGGTTTATGGATTAAGTTTGTGTAAGTGGTACGTACATAAATTCCTTATCAAACTATGAATGTGAATCGAAAGACGGCTCTGAGTTTTACTAGCTATGGTGTTACTAACANAACATATCCCCATATTATTTATTTCAACAACTTATGTTTTTGTGTGCACTGAGGAGTCTCAAACAGGCGTTTGTTTAATCATTTTAAGATTGGCTTCAATACATTTTTGTGTGTATGGGTCAGAGTTTGCGTGGAGGACCGCACATTTTCCCGTCAAGTTTGTTTTTTATAAATCGCAAACATTGCTTAGAAACTGCCGTACGACATCTTTTGAGCGTACGCACCGTT
Organism: Notothenia coriiceps; assembly: GCF_000735185.1. Classification (NCBI taxonomy): domain Eukaryota; kingdom Metazoa; phylum Chordata; class Actinopteri; order Perciformes; family Nototheniidae; genus Notothenia; species Notothenia coriiceps. The sequence goes on from NW_011334623.1 coordinate 88,098, forward strand.
TATAAATGAGGCCCCTGAACTGGAGAGCAGAAAATGGCTGATCTCCCACTTGATCGAATAACAACTGATATTCCACCTTTCACTCATGTGGGCATAGACTATTTTGGACCCATCGAGGTGAAACGTGGCCGAGCTCATGTCAAAAGATGGGGAGTAATCTTTACCTGCCTGGTAAGCCGTGCTGTTCACCTGGAAGTTGCCAGTCATTTGGATACAGCTGCATGCATAAACGCTCTTCGTCGATTCATCTGTCGTCGAGGCACAATAAAGAGCATCAGAACAGATCGAGGCACCAACTTCATCGGCACACAAAAGGAACTGGAGGAGTCTGTAAAACATCTGGATAACAACAAAATCAACACTACTCAAAGAAGGAATTGATTGGACGTTCAATCCCCCCTCTGGAGCTCACCATGGCGGAGTGTGGGAGAGGCTAATACGACTGGTTAAAAAGATCCTCCACTCTGTCTTGAAGGAACAAACATTGGATGATGATGCTCTGCACACAGCCTTGTGTGAGGTTGAGGCAATAATGAACGATAGGCCAATCACAACAGTGACAAATGACCCAAACGACCTTGAACCCCTCACACCTAATCACCTACTTCAGTTAAGAACAAATCCAATCTTGCCCCCAGGACTCTTTCAGAGAGAGGATCTGTACTCACGGAGAAGATGGAAACAGGTGCAATACCTTGCTGACCTGTTTTGGAAGCGCTGGACCAGGGAATACCTTCCTTTGATGCAAGAACGGCACAAATGGAATACTATCAAAAGAAACTTCACCCCCGGAGACCTGGTCGTCATCGTTGATGAGAACGCACTGAGGAACACTTGGCTCCTGGGACGTGTAGTTAAGACCCTTCCTGGTTCAAAAGGACTTGTTAGGAGTGTCCTGGTTAAAACCAAGACTAGTACCATTGAAAGACCCATAACTAAGTTATGTCTGCTCCTGGAGGCAACAGACTGAGCCTACTAAGCCTTTCAGTCACGTGCACCTCTGACTGTTAGACAAAATGACTAGACTCTTGGTCTCCTACTACTACTGCACTCCTGTTTAGTTTTGTAGACGCTCAACTTTTCAACTATTTATCCATTAATTTTAGCCAACAATATAAGCTGTTTTTGTATTAGTTTGAGCCTTTATTTATGCTTCATTCTGTTTGAATGTTTGTAATCCTTTTTTGTTAACTATTTTGATGCAAAAAACTAACTGAGACTATTGAGCTGCTTTACAATCTTCCACATATTCCCCAACAATTGCAGAAGCTCCTCTTCGGCTACCTTTTCCTCAGGCTGAAGATCACTGCAGAACAGAGGAAACTCCACCGTGGGTTAGAGGGAGAATGTCTTTTGGTATGTAGGATGCGTCACAAAGGTTTTTTTAACCACATGAACATGTAACGTCACATAATAAGTGGCATAATACCGCTTGGAAGAAGAGAGTTGGAGCCCCCGCCTCCCCACAGTGCAGCTGAGCGGAGGCCGTCCCCCGGACTTTCGTACCCAAGGTTGAGGTGTGGAGGTAGGGAACAGATGAACTCCACACTCTGAGCTGTGGAGAGCCTGATTCCAGCAGACACTGAACAAAAACACAACATAATATCACCTGACAAAGGTGTGTATGTGTGTATTTGGATTGTGCAGGAATAAAGAGGTTTTATAAATTACCTTTCTGAAATATTCAGGCATGGTACTGGAGAGATTGGTCTTGAAAAGCTCCTGAAATTGCATTTAATGTAATGTAAGACTTAACAAGATATGAAATATCACAAACTCAAGTTTCAACATCTGCAATCACATGGTTCTGGTGAGGAGAGATTAAAGACAGTAGTTGTACCCAGTGGTGGAATATAACACATTCACTCAAGTACTTAAGTATAGTTTTGGGGAACTTGTACTTTACTATTTTATGCTACTTCTACTTCATCTCAAAGGTAAATATCGTGCTTTGTACTGCACTACATTTATTTAGTTGATTTATTTAGTGAGTATAGGTACTTTTAACATAAATAACAACTTGTGTTTATATGATATTTGTATATACTACTAATCTACTCAGTAGTACACAATGTATAACACTCGCTCCACAATGAAAACTTACAGCATTACAAAACTCTAGTATGTATTTTCTAATAATAAAAACTGAATAACATAATATTCTATTATAATACAAAACTCCCAGAAGAGCCATCCTGCACAATCAGTACGTTCACTTTTGATTCTTGAGTACATTTAGCTGATACAACATCACGGCAATTACTTGTAAAGGAGTATTTTTGAAGTGTGTTATTAGTACTTTTACTTAAGTAAAGGATCTCAGTACTTTTTCCAACTCTGGTTTTAACATATGCAGAACCAATGGGTGAGGTTCATTTAATCTCTATGCAGTAGGTACTGTCCAAGCTAACTTTTATTAACAGATACCAGATCCTTCCATGTGTATGTTCACAGCTCTGATGTACTCACACTGAGCTCTGCTCCAGAAATGTTGAGCTGGAATCGGGCATCATGGTGTGCAGCAGTAAACATGGGGTTCAGAATCTGGTCTGGGGTTAAACACAAGTTATCCATTTCACCCTTACAACCGTTACACGACGCACCCTGCTGCTAACGCTGCTGCTCATTGGCTAAAATACTCACGATTCATAATGTTAGATTTATTTTACTGAATTTATATTCGGCTTCTCTGAGATTAGCCTAGTTGCCAGCTCATAAAGTACTTTTGTGAACCCGTAAATGATGAGTACCACAAAGTTTTACATTAGAAATGTTTATGTATAGTAGGGTCCCCAGCACATAGAAACTGCCGGATGCTAACTTGCATATGTTGGGCACTTTGCACAATTCACACAAATTGCGTTAAATAGCATTGAGTTCAAAAATGGCTTCACCGATTTGTACAATTTTGGAGATGTTTTGGGGGTTATTGAGGATGCTGAGTCCATTTCTAACATTTTCAGTATCCAAAATGGCAGTCGGTTTTAACAAGAAATGCCAATATTTGTACTCGATTTGGAAGATTTAGGGGACTCTGGATTATTAGGATTGGAAAGATTGCTTATTTATTTGAAACTAATTGTCCTCAGTAGAGGTAATCTTTTCATCTTGTGCCCTTTATATCGATTGGTTGCAGTACAACTCATGGTGGTAAACATCCCTCAGAGAGTACAGATAGGGTATTTCTTTCTGGTTAAAACTGCAATTTTTGATCCTGAAAATGTCCGAATTAATCCAGCATCCTCAATGAACCAAAAACACTCCAAAACTGTCTGAATCGCACAAGCAATTTTTTTTACTATTGTTTACATAGCCTTTAATGCCATATTCAACCCAATTTATGCTAATGGCCCAACATGTGCAAATTAGCATCTGGCAGTTTCTATGTGCTGGAGACTGGTATTATATATTTCTAACATAAAATTGTGGGGTGCTCACACAGGAAACACATTTTGATACACTGGCACCAAAAGTTAGAAAGAGATTATTTTGATGCATTTGAAGTCTAGAAGTTCACAATCAACATGTATCAGATTTGTATTGTGTATTACATCAACTAAAATCCTGAAGAGCAGAGGGATCATTAAATTATTGGATTCTCCCTCTAAGATAACTTTTTATTTTATTGCACCTGCACTTCCACATTTCAAGAGGCAGAGTACTGCTCACTGCTGACCTGAGATCCAGAAGTAGAGCATCTTGTGTTCAGTCAGCTGACTGGGGTGGAACACAGACTCATTGATAACAGCAGAAACGTTTTTGTAGATGGACAGCCCCTGGAAGGTTTATGAAAAAACAGTAAGTATTGGATGAACAGAAAGACAACAGAGTATTGATACTCAAAACAAGGAGATTATTATTATATCAACACGTTGCTTTAATGAACTGGAATTCTATTGAAGACGACTGCAGTCTATACACTGCTGTTTACTATTAATCTAATACAGCTGCTCTCTCCACCCTAGCCTTGCTGATGGTGATGGAGGTGTGTCTCTCTCTCCATTGCTTCCTGGTAATCCAGATGTCTCGTAACCGTCAGAGATTAGGACGGGAAGGGGCTCCGGAGTTGAGGATCAGGGTGGATGATGTGATGTTTCAGTTCATCCTTCAGTTCAGGATCCAGTCACAGAGGGCGCTGTTGAGCCCGAGGTCTCTGAGCTTGATGGTTAGCTTGGAGGGCACAATGGTATTGAAGGCTGAACTGTAATCAATGAACAGCATTCTCACATAAGTGTTCCTGACTGCCCTCTCACACCTGGACCAGAGGAACAGGAACACTTATGTGAGAATGCTGTTCATTGATTACAGTTCAGCCTTCAATACCATTGTGCCCTCCAAGCTAACCATCAAGCTCAGAGACCTCGGGCTCNTTAATGCCAAGAAAAATTGATGATAACCACATTTTTGAGCTGCACATACAGGACTGTCTCAGAAAATTAGAATATTGTGATAAAGTTCTTTATTTTCTGTAATGCAATTAAAAAAACANCCAGGTGTGAGAGGGCAGTGTGGATGGTGAGGGCTATGGCGTAGTCTGTGGACCTGTTTGCTCTGTAGGCAAACTGCAGGGGGTCCAGAGAGTCAGGGAGGGAGGAGGTGATGAAGGTTTTTGACTAACCGCTCAAAGCACTTCATAATGATGGAGGTGAGTGCTACTGGGCGGTAGTCGTTGAGGCTGGTGATTTTTGTCTTTTTGGGGACAGGAACGATGGTGGAGTGTGATGAGATATATAGATGATGAGATATATAGCGCCCTCTTATCAGTCCTTTAAATACAGCTGCATCCAGCATCCGGTTAGCTTAGTTTAGCACAAAGTCAAGCTTCAGAAAGTTTACTTCCAAGCAAATAATAGCCATATATAATATCTAAATGACAGCTGACATTGTTGTTGAATCAAACCTATCAAAGACAAATTAACCTTCCCGCAGCTTTGCCATTCAACACACTCTCAAAGAATGCTGGGTCATTTCTGATTATTTTTATGCATGAAGGTTAATTTGTTTGTCATGGTGTTTAATATAACTTTGAAGACAGAAGGAACATGAGTTTATTGAATTGTAAATGGATTTTATGTGTTTTTTGTCCTCCCAGTGGAGGCTCTTCACCTAGGAACTCTGATGGCTGCACATGGTTACTTCTTCCCCATCTCAGACCACGTCCTCACTCTCAAAGATGATGGCACTTTCTATAGGTTTCAGGTAAGAATAATAATGGTTATTACTTATGCTGTTGTGTTGAAGGATTTCTGTTATGTTAGTCTGTTATTGTAATGTCTATAAAAAGACGTAAGGAGAAATAAATCCTTCACATGGGATAATCTTTCTAAAAGGGTCATGTCATTATATGAACTTTAGAAAATGTGTTGCTTATGTAAAGTTTAAAGTTTTAATACCAAAGAAGTCCAGCGAAGAAATATGCTGACAGGTTTATAGAGATTTACAGGAGTGATAAATGATTCGTTTCATGACTTATTTCCTAAGTTCCTACCTCGCTGTTGAAAATGAAGTACAAAAATCACTTTAAACATGAAAATGTCCAACTCCAATAACTGCCTGCAGTCATAATAAATCAGTTAAAGCGCCAACAGTGACATGCTGAAGTCAAAACAGGGATTAGAAGTTGCTGTTTCCTATAATTCTTACTGGAATTATGAATGAAAAAATTAAATAAATCCACAACACTCTGAATGTCAATAGTGGGATTGACAATTTTTGTGATTTTGCACCTAGCAAGCTCCATCAAGTCTGCAGCACAGAACAAACACAAGTAAATCGATGCTTTAGACTGTTTGTGTGAGGAACAGGCTTTACTTTGCCCTTTACATGTTTTCTGTTTTCATTTGAAGCCAGTCAAGTCCATACAGTGCTGACCGGGGAGGACCTAGAGTCATGCTGGTGTCTGCTCTCATGGCTGTTTGAAAGGAGCTTATGTGCTTTAGACAGTGTGCTTAGCCCATTAAAAAAATGTAATATTGTATTGTGCAGATGCAGTTCTGCAACAATGTTCCCATTCCCTGTGGCAGTGCATACTTTGATTCAAAACAGAATGTGATAAGCTGTCACGTTCTGTTATTGAATGACCTGTTTTTCCTTTAAGACTCCATACTTTTGGCCATCAAACTGCTGGGAACCAGAAAACACAGACTATGGTGAGAGAGCTGTTCTTTTCTAATCTCACTCTGCATTGTGTAATATGTACTAAAGAGATGAAGATGATGATGCAGACTGATTTATATGTTATTATGTGTGGTAACAAGAGTACACAAATAATGCAACAGCAGTGTAAGGATGGGAGGTAGAAACATTAAATAGCCTTTCATTTTTTAGTCTTGGCCGATAGTTACATTCAGTAACATTGCAGTTCGGATGCAATATTTCTGTTTTCCATAATTTGTCTTTCTCTTAACTGAGAGAATGATGTCTTTATGCATGCACCTGTTGTGTACATTTGTATGAAGGATTTAATAGAGATAAAGGGATGAGCTTTTCATTGTTTACAGCAGAATAGATATAAACACATTGCCAAGAAATGGCTTAAACGAATAGCCGCAGTCTTGCAGGTCTTTTCATTTGTTGTTTGAGTTATAGGATAGAAAAAGTGTTAATGCTCATATTGGGATGAATCCTGTGTCTCCGATGTAGCAACTGATTCACATTAATGATGCTCTATAATGAAAACAATGTAATCACATAACGGTCAGTAAACAAAGGGATTAAGGGATGATGATAGTACAGGAAGACGTTAAAAGTCACACACACACGAACAGACACTCTGACCGGCGCTCAGACACCATGAACAGTAAGTGACCTTTGTTATTTGCAGGCCAGTTTAAATATGCAAAAGAGAGGATTAAACGAGTAAACACAGGGCAACTTAGGGGCTGTTAAAAACAGGCTGGGTGCCCGTTATCCCTGTTTAACCAATCTCTGCCTCTGTCTCCCAGCTGTTTACCTCTGCAAAAGAACAATGCAAAACAAAGCACGTCTGGAGCTTGCAGACTATGAAGCGGTGAGTGGAAAAGGTCATTAGTGTCAGCACTCCCCTCTTTACATACTGTACTGCTTCCAAGCTTTATCTCTTGCCTTTTTGCTCATATTGACAGTGAGAACATTTGTTTCTCTCTGTGCCACTGCCTCATTTGTAACTTTCCTTTCACTAAAGCTATTAAATGAATCACCAGGGTCGTTATACGCTGGGTTTTTTCTTTTGTACGTGAGCTGGGATCATTAAAGATGGTATCCAGCCGTGCACTGCACACATCATGCGCAGTAAACATAATCAGCCCAGATCCCTCAAAAGCCTTTTTTGCCTCTTTATTGTTCTTTGTTTCACTTGCAGGAGAGCTTAGCAAGGCTACAGAGAGCTTTCGCCAGGAAATGGGAGTTCATTTTTATGCAAGCAGAAGCACAAGCGAAGTAGGTTTCTATAAAAACAACACATGCATTGAGTGAGTCCTCTTACACCCCATTCTGACATGACAAAGCTCAATGGTTTGATACAATTTCCCTTTGCTACCAGCACACAACCTCACAGATGAGCTGCACATTACACACGTGATGGAGTATTGTACATATTTTGGAATAAACTACATGCTCTGTAAAAACAGTTCTGACTTTCATTTTGCTCCACAGAGTTGATAAGAAAAGAGACAAAATTGAGAGGAAAATTCTCGACAGTCAGGAAAGAGCATTCTGGGACGTGCACAGACCAGTGGTGAGTGAAATTACTGATGTTGGCACCTTTGCTGCCACCGATATATTATCCGTTGTTATCAACATAATCTTAATGTTCCTGCAAAAGTGAATAATCTGTCCTTGTTATTAACATATATTGATGAAACTGATTTGCTTGACATACTGTAGATATGGTATATCATTTATGATCTCCGGGAGGTATACATGATCACACTTTTCATACGCAGTATAGGGCTTATTCAGTACTTCTATAAATAAGGTTAAATCGAAATTCCACAGTACCGAGAACACAACTTATAATATACTCTTTTCGTACCAGTTTTACTAAAAGGGCACTGGTAATTGTTCTCCTATTCTATTCTTTAAACTATAATTAGCCATAGGCAGTAGGGAGGTATCAAGCTGTGTGACAAAGACAATAATGTTTTGCACTTCATGTAATTTATACATGACCTATACAAGAATTGTGTAAAGGGGTGAACACACTGTAAATCCTCCTTGGTGTATTCGTTTGCCTTACACATGAAATGCCACATCAATATCTGTCACAACACATCAGCCTCTCAACTGCTCTTTGCCCTGTTTATAGACACTTGCTTAGCCTTAGCATTTATATTCCCCCGGGGTTAAAGGGTCTCTTCAGCTATATTTCTCCAAAAGCCGCTGCTCCATGCTTAATTGGGAAATTAGTTCAATTTATGCGTCCTTGGAGCAACATAATCAATATTAATTCAAATTTCACAGTGACTCTGTCAAGCTATTTAGCTCTGTTCTTCTGGAAGAGACCTAGATTGGACCACTTGTTCAATCAACCAGAATTTCCACACTAAGATTTCCTGCTGGTTTACTTGTTTTGCTAGATTTGGCACATTCCACGTTTAATCAACCGGCATCTGACGCATTGTCCTGGAGACTTCTCAGAATCTCTTCACGCCCCAGTTAGCATATTGGATTTCATTACCTGAAACTCATATCATGGTGGCCAAATTACACCTTCACCGTTTGTGGCTTCATGCTACAGGGAAAGCTATTATAATTCAATTTAAGCTGAATTAAATGAATTATATATTTTTTCCTTCACTCTCCTCACAGCCTGGGTGTGTAAATACAACAGAAGTCGACATAAAGAAGTCATCCAGAATGAAAAATCCCCACAAAACCAGAAAGGTAGAGTATGCCTTTCCGCTGATACACCCCGCTTTTAAGGTCAGGGTTGAAAACATTTTAACACAAACAGAAACAGACAAGCTTATTGTTCCTTGCTGTTCTAGTCAAAAGCTATAAGGCTGCTACCACTGATCTGTTTGACTTCCTCTCCTCAGTCTGTGTATGGGCTGCAGAATGATATCCGTACCCACAGCCCGACCCACACCCCCGCCCCAGAGGCCAAGCAGCCCACAGAAGAAGAACTGCAGGAACAGGTTAGACCTGCAGGTGGCACTCTACTGTTAAAGATAGGATCCTGAACAACTTGAAATCAATGCTAGTACTCAAATTGTGACAGTAGTTATTATGCTTCATCTGTAACTGTATATTTGTTATTCAATAATATTGCTAAGTAAAATTAGTATAGAGTTTTAAAAGCACATCAAGTAAAATATGGAAAATATCATGCAGTTGGTGTTTGATTGTAATTGCACAACCAACAATTTCATGTAAATTCTTTGGGACTGATGAATGCTAATTATTCCCTGCTGTGGTTTCAGATCGCCTTTTGGCAATTGCAATTAGACAGGCATCGACTGAAAATGTCCAAAGTGGCGGAGAGGTAAGCAATGTTGTTTGTGTCTTTATTCAGTTAACAATCGATCTGTTTATTGAGCCTTTGAACGGCCTTGGCGTTGAATTAAGAGCTCCGGTGACCTTGGAGAGTTATTGGGCCAACACGACGCCTTTTTTTCTTTTTTTTACAAGTCTTTTTATGTCATTATAGTTTATAGTGTACAGTAATCAATGCCATTTCATTTATATTGTAATATCACAGTACCGCAGTACACTCACTACACTCCCCCCTCCCTCCCTCCCTCCACCCGCACATGCCCAAATGGGCGAAACAAAAACAAAATGTGACGCCTTTAATGCGCGTCCACACTGACGGTACCAGATTCTTAACGGCACACAAAGTATTCATTTGTCATATCCTGCACTGAAAACAGAGGTTCATTTAGCAGAGAGTTTTCTATCTGGGTGTTCAAGGGCAGGGTCAGTACTTCTTGTCTGGCTCTAACTTGAATTACATTTGAGGAGGATTTAATACCACATTTAGTTATCCAAAGCTTACAAAAAGACTCATTCAAAATCTCTCACCGAAAGGTATGGTGCATGATTTCCCCAGATAACTAGAATACAATATACGTCACATTTTCACCAGTGATGCAGATTGCTGTTATTCATTTGCTTTCCTTGTTTCTCATTTGAAACAGTTTACTGGCTTACACAGAACAGTACATCGAATACGACCCCTTCCTCACGCCTCCAGATCCGTCCAACCCCTGGATCTCAGATGACGCCACACTCTGGGAGCTTGAAGCCAGGTAGGTGCAGAGAAAAGAGAAAACATAATTATCAAGATGGATTCATTGATCAATTCAAGAGTGTTTTGCTGCACACATACTTGATCAGAGAAAGATATGTTGCATTTTTGTGTGTCCTCCTCCAGTAAGGAGCCAGGTCAGCAGAGGGTAAAGAGGTGGGCCTTTGGCATCGATGAGGTTCTCAAAGATCCAGTGGGGAGAGAACAGTTCCTCAAGTTCCTGGAGTCTGAGTTCAGCTCAGAGAACCTCAGGTACTCAGCAACATGCATGCACACACAAATTACATGAATTCATTCCTTGCATTTTTGAGTTAACACAAAAGCCTCAATCGATATTTTCCCCATCACAATATGAAGTACAATAACATGGTAAGTAGAACTAAATCAAAATTGTGTAAGCTCATTTTAATTTAAACTTTGGACTGTTTTACAGACACGTTTACTAATCAGTAATTCAAATGATTGTATTTTTCTGATCAAAGTTTATTTATAATTCATCATTTTTTACAAGATAATGTTTAATATTCATGACGTTTGCAAAGCAACTCTCAAATACAGCTGTCCAATAATGTTGTCAGAAGCGAGCACTTTTGTCTCTGAGACAAGTTTCAAATATAAAGTACAATAAATAAATGGCTAACATGTACTTGAGTAAATGTACTTCGTTACATTCTACCATTGCCTGCCTAGTAAGAAAGTAGATGTTTATAGATCAGAATTAGGTACTGCACCTTTAACTGTCATTGCTACATGCATGATCTCTTTCATCTGCCTGAACTTTTTCTGATTGTACGACTTAACCACAAACCAAGTCTTAAGCCTAAAATGAATAGTTAGCTTCTGTGGGACCGGCTTTTTGTTACCACATAGGTCTCCATAATGTGACTGTGTAAACAGCCACAACGTGATTAATGCAAGCACACACATGAGTGCACACATTAAAGGCTGTTGAGGATTTAACTCACCCACATACTCCATATGAAACACTCACGGAAACATACACAATATGAACTATTCATATAAACATATAGAGTTAATGCCTTTCCAGTAAACATGCTCATATGGTTAGATTGGAAAAATAAACATTCATTTTGTGTAGCTTTCTCATGATGACAAACATGAACAATAATATCTCACTTTAATGAATGTCTTTGCAAATGCTCATATAACTGTGGGAAATGAGAAACTATCGCAGTTATTCCTGGGCTCTTTGAGTGATAACCTACATTGTAATTATTTCATCAAAGCAGGGAGGATGATGGTGGATGGAGCTTGTTTAAAATATGCACAACGGTAGCCAAGGCTAGAATAACACAGGTGGGCAGGAATATTATGTTAATTGGTTTATTCATGGTAACAGGAATACTGCAGAGTATCGAAGATGCATTGGAAGAGCTTAATATGAATAGAGCAACCTCTGTGCAGGAAAGCTCCCATGCTCCCTCTGATGGCACACGCCTGTATTGTTTCTGAACAAAGCTGATAATGTGGTCAAGTTGATTGAATTGTAATTTAATATCACTGTCAGTTGAGTATCGTTTTAACTCCTATAATTGAACGGGTGTGTTATTAACAAGAATAATGCGACTATTTATTACCACTCAAACTCTATCAGCTTTGACAGTTCAAAATAAAATATTCTCCAGGGTTCTGTCACTTTACACTATGAAATCCATCTTTGCTTATTCATCCCTTTGTAAGGCAAACTGAAACTCTACCTGTTTCAGTTTTTTCTCCTCTTTGAAGTAGAAATCCCTTAATGTATTAATATGTGTTCAATTGAAAGGGATGCTCTTAAAAGGAATTATTTAATTATTATTACAGATTAGTTTCTTCAAAAATGTGAGGCTATAGTTAACATAGTTTGCCATTATCTGTTTCACTAACCGTTAACTTTGGTCCGTAGGTTCTGGCTAGCGGTGCAGGAACTGAAGAAACGTCCCATCAGAGAGGTCCCCACCCGGGTGCAGGAGATCTGGCAGGAGTTCCTGGCCCCCGGGGCGCCCAGTGCCATCAACGTTGACTCCAAAAGCTACGACAAAACCACTCAGAATGTCAAAGATCCTGGACGCTATGCCTTTGAGGATGCACAGGTACAAATCAGAATCAGAATCAGAATACCTTTATTAGTCCCACAGAGGGGAAATTTGCAGCGTTACAGCAGGAAAGAGCCACAGACAGCTTAGTGTTGCATATCTTACAGGCGTTAAAAAAGTACTAAGTTATAATATAATAAACAAACAACACAAAAATATGATAAAAAAGTACTAAGTTATAATATAATAAACAATATGCTAAAAACAGATAAAAACACAAAAAAAGTTACATCATTTTCAAAAATACAGATCAAAAACAAATCAAATCTACAAATCAAATCCTGTAGCAGTTCTTAGGATTTAGCAGCCCGGTATATATTACAGTTATTAAAGATGGCTTATGTATATAAAGTATATATTGCACATATCACACAAATGATACAAATGCAATCATCACATCCACAGCTTATATTATGTAGTGGCCTATTTTACATTGTACATATAGAGAACGTATTTAGTTTGGAATGTTACCGGTAATCTGAAAATGTTTTTTGCAACTGTAACAACAGCAACACCCTGGCAAATTACTCTCACTATGTTTTGATGGTCATTGGAATACTGCATTTTTGTAATATATATTCACCACAATGTATCAACTCTTTCCACATTTTGTGTTTGTTAAACAGGAACACATCTACAAGTTGATGAAGAGTGATTCTTACAGCCGTTTCATCCGCTCCAGTGCCTACCAGGAGTTATTACAGGCCAAGAAGAAGGTAAAAAAAAAAACGCTTAGTCTGAAAATACAGAAAACTACTGTGCATGTTTGTACGATTTGTTGATTTGTGCACATCCACCCACTCTTCAGTGATGCTGAAACCTGCCCTCCTGGCACCCACAGCCTTTTCAAAACCCGGTAAATCACACTTTAACCCCATTCCTAGCAATCCGTTCATATTCAAAACAAGCTGCTGCTTTAGCACTCTCCTGCAGTGACCTTATGGTAGGATAAAAATACAATTTTGACCACTTAGGGGCAGGAAATCATAGCCGCTTTAGAACAGCATGAGCTTCTGTTCCTCTTAGTTGTGGTTTTGTCTCCACTAACTCCTAAAACAAAAGCTGGTTTGTATTTAGCTGCAGGGATGGATGTGGATTTGACTCACCAAGCAAGTCTTTGAAATGATATTCAGCTATTTGTGATAATACGAAAAATAACACTTAATGCAGATTAAAGGATATGTCTCCTACATTATTTTACTTTGTCTAAAATGGATTTCAAATCCCTGAATACAGCAGTGAATGTGGTAGAGTTACTTTAAGGGACAAAGTAGGTCAAACCAAAGAACAAAATGGCACCTGCATGCTTGTAATACCAATGAGTGGCAGAGAAATGGAACACAACATCCTGACAGTCTGCTTCAGGTGTGTGTGATGGAGTAGCTGATCAGGACTCCTGTTGGGCGTAAAAAAAATTATGGACAGCAGTCATAACATGATGAATAATTCTGAATTAGGCAGGTGTATTTTTAAAACCTGTCCTGTTCAATGCTTCCTACACTTTCCCTGCCTGTCATTCTGGCAGAGAAGATGTTGCTATTACAGCTTGGGTTTATAAATATATGCGAATGCAGTACATTTTTGTAACAGCTTGATGAAAAGTATTTTCTGTTCTGTTTTCTTTTAGTTAGACTGAACTTCAAATGAACTGATCTGGCTTGCAAACTGTTATGCAATAGATTTTTTCATTTATGTATGCACACTTGAATCCTCTGCACAGTTAAATTGCTTCAACATTTCCTTCTTTGTCCCCACAGAAAAGCAAGAACTTGTTCTGAAGGCTCTTGCTTCAGGTAATGCCAAATACAAACTGTCATTTGGTTATTGTGTCATCAGTGATGTTGAGAATTACTCTACCCTTTTACAGAAATCCAGCATAATTTTGTAGCTGCTCATAATCTTATTCTTATTTTAAAAATGTATTTATTTATTCTCTCCTTCACATTTACTGACCTCATTCTCTTCGCTAGGGGAAAGCACTAGCGTCCAAGAGGCTGACCAGTCGTGTGCCATCATGCTAAAATCAATGCCATCTCTCTCTCTGGGACATGGAGAGGGGGACCATCTCATCTCTTTGTCATCATTGTCTGTCCATCCGCTCTCGGCTCAGCCTGGACCGCCTGTTCGTCTGTTGTCCAGCGGATGTTGCATGTCCATGGAGAGGATGTACCTTCTTTTCTCTCCTCTTACAGTACCTGATATATTTCCAGTATTCTCAGAAAGGAGGCACTGCTGGACTCGTGAGTACACTGACAGACTGGCGAGATGAAACATGCTATTGAAGAAAATCAAATCCTGTGTTCCAGAGCTTTCCATCATAACTGCTGGATCAGAAGCCCCTCTCTCACTTCCAGCTGAAACAAATGATGTCAGAGAGAAGAAAAAAAACAAATAGAAAAAATATATTAAATGACAGCTTAAACTGATCAATCTAACCAATGTCATTGCTTTACATGATCTGAGGTCACAGATACTTTGTCACGCTATGGGAAGTGTTGTGCAGAATGAATATACAATATATATATATTCATACACACACATATATATATATATTATGATTTGTATTATTATTATTATTTATTGTGCATTTATTTTGCTTTGCATTATTTTATTGCACTACAATAATTAGCACATATGGTTTTCATTGCACTTGTAAAGTCACATTCAAAAATACAAAAAAGCTGTCTCCTGTTTTATGTAGAACATAATTCTTTGTTATTCTCTCCTGCATTTATTTTTATACCATATTTAAAGACACTTTTACTTACTTGTATTATTAAAGTTGGCCCTCTATCTGTTATTAATGGCTGTGTTTGGATTTGTGTTACCTATATGAACCACTTAAGCAATAAAGACATAGCATCTAGTCTGCAGGGTTGGTGCTTTAATAATGCACTTTTGCTTTCTGCCACTAGAGGGTGTTAAATTATTTCCCACAGCGGGAATCTGCCTCTTTTCAGCTACCAGCTCCTCAACACAATACACACAAATGCATCACAATTTTCTGCAGACAAATTACGTTTTGTCATGCAAAAGTGTCATCGTCCTCTGAAGTGCTGAAGGGGTTATTGTTCAGACTGTACCCATCTGAGGTTTTCTCGGATCTGTTGATGTTTCAGCTCTTTGATGGCAGAAGTGACAGTCAGGGCTTTCAGTCTCTGTGCCCAGTGGTCAGCTCAGCCAGAGCCACAAAACAGACAAACATTATTGTCTCAGTTGCATCAAGGAATGTGAATTGTGGCATTTTTCAAACCACCCTGTTAGTGTGTCTGGGTACATGCACACAATGATTTATGGATTCTGGATTAAGAGTTGTAATGTGATGTGGCCACTGTGCCAATGAGAGAGGATAATATGGGGTTTTTAAAGAAAGTCTTTGTTTCTTTACAACTTGGTCCTGTGTTGTCCATTCTGACAAAATGTCATCCACCTCCTAAAAATGTTAATGTCAAACACAGGGGAAGAGGGAAAGCAATCATAAAATGGAAAAATAAACAATGGAAAAGTTGTCATTTTTATAGGTTTGATATATAATGGATGCATGGGAATTGAAAATATATATCAAAGAAAAATGTCAACAGGCAGAGAGAGACAGACGCAGGGAGACTTAAATGAAAGAAGTGAAGCTTGGTTTGATTCACACAATGACCAATAGGATAAACCCTCCCAGTCTTGAGGAAGGAAAGGGGGTGGTGGGGATTCAAACTAAGGCAGGCTTTACAGTGAGTCAAACACTCTCAAAGACAGACTGTCTCCACAGCACGGAGATATGGGCTTACTGTAACTGAGACCTGGAGCTTTCTTAAACTTAAAAAAAAAACTTTAAAGAGAACCATAGACTGAGAGAGAAATAAAGAGACTCATCTTGTCCAGAGTGATGGAAAGCTAATCCTGGCCAATACTTTGAGACTTTAGCGTGGTGGGAGAAAAAAAAGAGGAGCGAGGACAAGCCTGAGGATACTACAGATTATGTTGCCATGGAAACCGAAATCTGGAAGCGGACGCAAGGACCACTGAAGGCATCGACATCCCCTGACTGCATCCTTGACACGTTACCGTCATCCTGCGCCCTGTGGTGAGAGGTACATAAACCATGCCTCGTTTTGTATTGTGGTAACACTTTAACACTTGGTTTAAAACCCTTCTAACAGTTTGCAAGAAGGTTGTTTAAAATGTCTATTGAAATAATGAATACTATGCAGGTATTAAAAATGAATAGCATATCATAAAAGAAAGTTCTTAATGCAAGATGGTACACTTGTTGCCCCACGTTAAGGCCAAACATATCATTGTAAATAGCAGGATTTCTAGAATAATGAATTCCTTGAAGATTGACCTAATTTGCAGTGGATGTGAGGAAACAATGATTATATATGTGCGACGCACCATTTTCGAGTTACTGAGGTGAGAAGTGTAGATAAGTGAGTGCTGGTTTGACATTTCCCACATGAGCGCTTTGAACAAGTGGGCAGTAAGAGACTGACGGAGATAATGAGACTGAGTGACTCAGTGGGTCTCTGAATGACTAAGCGCAGATTCATGTAATCTGACCAGCAATAGTTGTACAGATATTTTGCCTTTCCGCCAGCAGTGAGGGATTGATCCCCACAGGGGCCACCCATAGTAACAATATACGCCTTCAAGGTACTATAAGGTGTTCTGGATAAAGATGTAGACTAAATTACTATAATTATCAAGGGGAATTAGTGTTGTGAGTGAGAGAATTAGTGTGTGATGACAGTGTGTTGTACTGTGCATTTTACTGAGATTAAGAGTCAGTGTAGTTTTTCCACTGAATATGAAAAAGAGAGAAAGAGAGACAATGATGTTAACATATATAGGGGACCTGTTGTCTGTGTGTATACACAATAATCTTTATTCTTTTTTTCAGTTCTAATATACACCTGTATATCGTTGTGTTTGTGTTCATTTCTGTATGTATATTTAATGCATGTGTGTGTATTCATGTGTGAACTGCTGTGTATCAACATTGGTGTGTGAACGTGTGAGTGTGTGTGTTGCTGCAGTGTGCGTGTGTTGAAAGGTGGGGAGTTTGCCTTCTGATCCTGCTTACAGCTCCGGTGACTGCACCACCTTGCACAGTTCGCTCTGATGTCAAAGAGGATTTAGCACACAGACACATTACAGGTTCATAAGCAATAGAAAACACTTCATTGTAAGCCTCTAAAGATAGTAAAACTGTTATTTGATAGGAGCCTTAACAGCGTTCTTAACACGTGCAGTTTACGCTTAACACATGAACAGGTAATAAGAAAACACTGAGGAAAGCGGATTAAAAGTAGAGTTAAGCTGCATTTTGGCACGAATGTGTGGTTGTGTGTGGTTAAAATTAAAGCTTTTGTTTCTTTTAACCAGCAGAACATTCACATTGCAAAATATGGCTTTAAAGAAGTAGTTTTAAACCCCGTAACAGGCAGTGGCCTGCTTGAGCCACAATCATTGAAAGCTCATGATGTGCAATCAAACATTGTTCAAACCACTGAAGAAGGATATTCCTATTAAATGGAAAGAAAAATACAAACTAAAAGTATTTTTTGATTCTGTCAGATAGTGTGAAATAAGGCATATAAACCTTAAAGGGAAACACTTCATGTTATGTGATCAAACCGACACATTTCACTTTGAGTCAAAATGTAGGGTGGTGTTAATCACTGCAGCTAAGTAGTGTCACACAAATGTGAAATGAGAAACCCTGCACTATCATAGCATCTCTAATTGCCTCTCATCCACCACTAAAGCACTTAATGTTGCTGAGGCAAAGAAGCCTTACATTCTTGCCAGTACTTAACTTGGAAAGCATTATATATGGGCTGCTAGTCATTATCAAGATGGATTGTGGTGACAAATGGCTGCCCAAACTGCCTAAAGCAGCCTCTTGGCAATGTTGGCATTAGACACATTTACACAGAAAAGCCCCCTAAAGGACCCCGCCACCCCCGCAACTGTTAATGAGCCAAAAGCCGAGCGTAGTTTGGGAAAATAGAATCCGCAAATGCAGATAATGACATGGTTCCTCTTTGTGTAATTGGCTCCAAGTGAAAACATTTCATTTACCTCTCTTTCCCTCTGTATATCCTGTGTGTGTGTGTGTGTGTGTGTGTGTGTGTGTGTGTGTGTGTGTGTGTGTGTGTGTGTGTGTGTGTGTGTGTGTGTGTGTGTGTGTGTGTGTGTATGTGTGAACATGTGTGGTCACAAATGTGTGCGTGCGTGTGCTTGTGCTCCTCCCCTTGTGTGATTGAGGTTGGAGTTGCACGGTGAATTAAATGCAGTTCTACTGTAATTAACTGCACTTACCAGTCTGTGTATGAGACTTTCTGACGCACCAATAATTGAGGCATCAGGTTTTGTTTGTTTTAACCTGCCTTTGAAGACATGCTGGGAAGATGTTTCACATGGTTTAGTGGAAATACATCCGTAGGCACAAGTTTCAAAGTCTTGAAATGGATTTGTGTTCCTTTTTTCAATTATCTACAGTAACAACAAAAAAATCTAAAATGAATAAATATTTAGCAACAAGGCTGGAGTTTTTCACGATTCAATTTGTTTTTCATTTCACTTTGACATTTTTTTTTTCTTTGAAGACCCATTATTGTCCAGACAGAAAACATTACCATGATATTATATTCTGAAAAACGAAATACAACAAGTTCCCACTGATGATTATAGATAAAAAGGCTTGTGTCTAGCTCAGCAGCCACTCTGGTATTTGTATCTGGTATTTGTAATTTCATTAGAGGTCTGAAATTTGGAACAAAAGTCTGCCACAGTTCAGTGAAGCACTTCCCCCAAGTATTTGTGGTTCTCGTAAAACATAAAGCTGTGTTTGTGGACAATATTAGTGTTCAGCAGACAGAAGGGTCCGTTTCAGTTCTGTCTCAGCATTAAAACACAAAACCACAGTCTCCTTCCATCCCCGGGACTCTGTGATGACTAGTGCTGAGCATCAGGAGAGACAGATAAAGTGACAGAGAGACAGATGGGGAGAGAGAGAAACTAAGAGACAAACTGCTTGTCGAAAGATAAACAGCCTGGGAGGAGGGCATACTGTGCATGGAGCCCAAGTGGGGTTGGTTTTGTTTCCCAGTAGGTAATCTGTCCCAAACCCTCTTTCCCTTCTATCTCCTAACCCCAACCACTAACCACCTCAGGGACTCCCCCCAAAAGCCTTACCCCAAAACCGCAATTTGTCTTGCAGCAGAGATTGATGAGGATAGCTTAGCAGGGCCGGCACTATCATACTTAAGCAGAGTTTGGGAGTGGAGAGGGAGCGCTGCTGCTGGCTGTACAGGCCATCCGTCATGCTCTATGTACACAGTTGGTCAGGTCATCCCTCAAAAGTCCCCGGGGCTTTGCAGACTGTAGCTCAGCAGAGTCACAGGGTGCCTCTCTAAACGATGGACAGCGGGAGAAAAGGGAAACAGAGAACAAGGGCCTTCACATAGTCTGCTCCTCCTAAACAGGCGTTTGTGCATTTAAATACAAAGTCAGCAGGAAAGAGATGGATCGGCTCAAGACAAATGAGACTGTGTACATGGAAGGTAGATCATGGGGAGATGGAGTGGGGTCGTGACTCCCTGATGCAGTAGGCCTATAGCGGGAGTCTTTAGTTTAGTTATTCTAACCTATTAGGTGGGTGTGTGCAGGCTGTGGTATGTATGAAAAAAGGTGTGCCTACAGAAGAAGCATAGGAGTAATTTGAATGTATTTGTGTGAATTAAAAGTATTTGTCTTCTGGGAAAATCCACATATCAACATCAGACTTGATTGTCACTGTAGAGCACATCAGATTTTATGGCAATGTCCACATAATCCAAAATACTTCCTTTCTGCGTAGGTTTAATATTTGAATGAAGAAAACAACAGAAAGAAAATCTAGAGATCAGAATTGAAAGAGAAAGCATCAAAAAGTCAAAAAAGTATTCTGAATTCAAGTCCAACATATCATTTCCTATAGAGAATATCTGGTTATAATTTACATTGCATTTCTTGATGGACACACAGCTGCTGTCTAACTTACCGGGGTGCTTATGCAGTCCGGACAGAGCTGCCATGACCTCAGGGTCAAGAGTAGAGAAAAGGAGGCAAAAAACAAAGTGGATTATGAAAAAGTAATTTGTTTCATGTCAGAGTGAGTTGCAGGTCCAGGAAAAGGAAGAAAGGGAAAATACAAATGTGCACAGTAAAGAAGAGTCTGTGAATATGAGCCGCCAATGTCCTTGAGGCAGTTTGGTTCTCTGTCAGGATTTCTGACTTGATGTCATGCAATGCTTTTCAAGAGCAACATCTGCTGAAAAGATGCTTGAGTGACGGTCAAAAATGTGCTGGCGCAAACACCGACAGCATGCACACGGGCCGGAAACTCCATTGTGAATGGCAGAGGAGTCATTTCTCTAGATGATGCTGCCTTTCTTTTTACAGAGATCTGATTATGGACAGTGGGTTAATCTCAGTTCTGTTTGATTCATAGTATATCTACAATGAGTAGAAGAGTTGACTCCCAAAAGGTACTGGAGAGTTCCCCAACTCTTCTCCTAATAACATGCAGATGGGCCTCTCCAATGCCTGTTTACATATCTGCGGCATAGTTCATGACTAAAGTAAGCAAAGCCCTAATTATTTTACCCAGCAACGGGACCAATAAAATCAACTTCCCCTTCTCGTTATGGGTGTTTAAGTGTATCCTTTGATGGCAGGGCCTTGTTTATTTTTGGAAGAGTTACGTAGCTGAGAGGAAAGCAAATACAAGTAATGACACAGAGATGCTGACAAATGGGGGCCCTGGTGATGGATTCATTTCCTCAATGATGCCTGGAAGGCTTGACAGCAAAGGTGGTTAAAAACATATGCATAATATTCACAAAAATGCAAACATTATTTGCTTTATTGATATTATCTTTGGAATTGTATGACAGTATGCATCTTCACATAATTCCGAAGTATTGGTACACATCCTACGTTGTCAAAATTCAAGGAATCTGTTAATGTGACAACAGATGTTTTTCTTGAGAATCACCATTTAATGTGCCTTTCTCCTTTTGCAGAATGCTGTGGAGAATATCTATACCAGTCATACTGGCTGGGTTGCTCTGCATCACGGCAGAAACCAAAAAGCACCGGCCCCAGGGATCCATCCCGTCCCCGCACAAGACCAAAGGGAACTTGTCCTCAGAGCGTCACCAGCGGCTACTGCAGCAGAAACCTGAGGTGCTGTCCTCCAGCCGGGAGGCCTTGGTGGTGACGGAGCGTCGCTACCTCCGCAGAGACTGGTGCAAGACCCAGCCTCTCCGCCAGACCATCAGCGAGGAGGGCTGCCGCAGCCGCACCGTGGTCAACCGCTTCTGCTACGGCCAGTGTAACTCCTTCTACATCCCCCGCCATATGGGTCCCAGCTCGAGTCAGGGCCAGAATCGAGGACAGGCCTCAGGCTCTGGAAGGAAAAAACACAACAAGGTCCAGGAGCCGTTTCAGTCCTGTTCCTTCTGCAGGCCACACCGCATCACACAGCTCACAGTGCAGCTAGACTGCCCAGACCAGCAGCCGCCTTTCAGACACCGCAAGGTGCAGAGGGTCAAACAGTGCCGCTGCATGTCTGTGGATGTGAGCAGCCATGGGAAACTGTAAAGGATTAAGATTAAAATAATAGGAGTTCAGTCAAAGGCAGGAAATTCATAAGCTTCGCCAAACAAGGACTGGCTTCAAGTTGAACTATACTGCAAGGTGTTGCACAACTGATGGCTTGTCCCGCAATAAAATGACATGGAACTGGTATTATTAAACAAAGGATCAATGATGATTACATCAGAGACAAGCAGTCATGTTGGCAAGCTGATGCTGTTGAAAGAGACTGATTAAAGTAGTGCAAGAGACACTGATGATGAAGCAGCAAAATGTCAACATTAAAACAACATTTCCTTCCTTTGATTTCCATTTTCCTGGCTATTTGTTCATTTTTCATTAGATTCCTTTGTGATAAAGGTGATGATAAACTATAACACACTATGGATTCTGCTGGTAATTTAGCGTCTTGGAGAAACAAGTTATAGTGTACACATTTTGCCTGCAATGTTTTAACCTGTTGATGGTGTTTTACAACTATTGTATCCGTTGTCCAGCATCTTTTCCTTAAATTCAATATCTAAAATCATACACCAGTTGATATCCAGAAAACATGAAGCAACACAACAATGACCAGTGGCATCCACCTGCTTCGAAACAAGCCTGGCTGTATATTTGCCACAGATATACTAGTCAGTAGGAAAAACATACAGCAGCATGTGTAATGGAGGTGCAATGCAATATATGGGGCATTCTACCGAATTAGTACAAAGTGCGGTCCCATGACAAGAAAAACTATTTAACAAAACAATTACATATTCAGACATAGATATTTACTAAGAATATGTTATGGTCTATTT
Organism: Notothenia coriiceps; assembly: GCF_000735185.1. Lineage (NCBI taxonomy): Eukaryota > Metazoa > Chordata > Actinopteri > Perciformes > Nototheniidae > Notothenia > Notothenia coriiceps. The sequence goes on from NW_011334623.1 coordinate 110,858, forward strand.
AAACATAAGGAATTCAATTTTATAGTGATAAGTTTGATATATACAAAAACATCATTTATAGGGTACTTTCTATTGGGAAGTAGCTGTCCCCAACCCTGACATCTACATTTCAATTTCTGTAAATAACACTTAAAACATTTTTATTTTATTTTGTTCAATGGTGTATTTAGAAGAGATTTATGATTACATTCAAACAGCAATTGGAATATTTAGATTTATTGTGGGTATCATTTTTTAATAAAAAAACTATACTCAAAAAATCATGTCCCCAGTTTTCATGTCACTACCGAAACACAAGGGTTTTAGTCCAATGACTGAGCCTGGTTTTTAGCCACACCCCTGCATTTTTGACAAGGCATTGGCACTGCATCCCTGTCCCTCATGGCTGAATGGCAAGTAGCTATATCCCATACTTTTGATATCAATCTGTTCCAAAATCTGAAAATCGGCGTGTAACCTTTAGCATTGTCACTACCAAACACATATTATCTTCAATTAAGTAAACTTTTTCGGGGTTTTATGCAAAGTATTAGGTTTTTATGTGTGTAAATCATAGGTGTAAACCTCTTCAAAAACGCGTATGCTAGTCATGTACTTGCTAGCATTCTTTAGTTATGCTCAATTTGAGCTAGAATCATCACTACCGAAACATTCACTACTGAAACAGTCATTTACCGAAACGTATGGTTATGTTTCGGTAATTGACATGATCGTTTCGGTAGTGACTAAATGGAATGGTAAGCAGGTAAATCCCACCATGTGTTTTAAAGTCTGAAAATCAGTGTGCTACTCTAAAGATCTCTTATTATACTATTGTTAGGCATATATTATAGGTCTCAAATATATAAATAAAAACATGTCTATGAAGTGTTTTGCTNAGCATACAGTATATGAGAAACTTTATTAGCTAATTAAAAATACAAAATGTAATCACATACAATACTAAAAATGATAACAACGATAATAATATAATGATGATAATAATGACTCAAATAAAACTAATAATAATAATATTAATGTCACGTATCAAAGAAATTGTGAAATATATCGTATCATGTGAAATTAATAAAATATTTAAAATTCACAAACAGTTAAATTAAAATTGTTTAAAACGTATAGGCCTATGCAAAATTAAGAACTCCATACTACTTTAAGAGAGAGCAAACAATGTAATATTGCAAATACAAACGCCTAATTGGTAATCCAGTGTGTGCTGTGCCATGAAGTATTTGCCTCTTTCTTTCACAGGTACACTCAAAGCAACAGTATGCACCGCACGTTCTTCACCACAAGATGTCCCTGTAACTCTGATTTATCCTGATGGGCACTGTAATAACATGTAATAGCAGAACACGAATGTAGACGATTAAAAAACACGTTATTTATTAACTTTACTTTGTGACAAAAACATAACAAATGGTTGTCTTTTCCTCTAGTCCAAGTTGTTTATTCAGAATGATGTACAAAGTAATTATTCCACTTAGAGTTTCCTACACATAGAGATTCAATTAAATGAAAACTTTTAATAATATTGTTAATTTGGATGTTTACAAAACGTTTGACATGTTTCAATATTTCCTTTGGTTCCCTTCTTAAGTTAAAATGGCTCAACTAAAGATAAACACACACACACACACACACACACACACACACACACACACACACACACACACACACACACACACACACACACACACACACACACACACACACACACACACACACACACACACACACACACACACACACACACACACACACACACACACACGTTAAATCACCCAGTATTATGTCATACAGTAGCTGTGCACTATAATTGTCATGCTGATGTCCCACTGGCTCCCAGGGTGTGTCTTCCTTTGATCACACATCACTGATGATGAATGTTTTGACACATTTAAGATCTCTTCATTGGTCCCAAAGGAGACATTTTACTTTACCAACCTCGTGCTGCTATCTCCAAACACTGAAACAGTGGGAAATGCAGGTCTCTTTTCAAAGGTTTTAGAGAGAAGCTCATTGTTCTTAAACTATGTTACAAAAACTGTCAAAGTATGAATAATGCATGTCACAAAAAAGTAATAAAACGTATACAGCAGCCTCTCTCATAACTGACATAGACATACAATGATCATTTTTTAAATGTAAAATTGTAAATTAAATATTTCAAAAATAAAATGCTTTATGTGATAAATAATGCTTGCCTTCTTCAAAAATAAAACTCATCATGTAAATAGGGTAAAATGTTCAAGTCTCAAACATGGAATAACAGACACACACAGATATTAAAACTCATGTTAACAGTTACTGGATAATCTCCCTTCCTGTAAGTGAACGTTAGGATGTTTGTGTGCTGTGAAATAATGAACTGACAGTGCTCAGCCACTCAGTGAGTCACACATGGAGAAGATTGTGTTTGTTTGTGTGATTGTGTGACTTTGATCTGGTTCATGCGGGTTATGAAGGTGTGGCTATTCTTTCCCACTCACAGGTCTCAGATCTTACAGGGAAAGGACAAACACTTCCCTCCTTGACACAAATGTGTGTGCAGCCGCCGGTCTGAAGTCAGTTTCCCTGCATCTTCATTGATTACATTTCTACTAGTTTTTGACAGACTTTATTAATTTCTCATGTTTAATACAACACGCTTTAAACATTGATCTATATGTTCATATGGGTTGGTCACTGGGGCATTCTACCGAATTAGCACAAAGTGCGTTCCCACAACAAGAAAAACTAACAAAACAATTAAGTATAGTATGTGTGTAAACCTCTTCAAAAACGTGTATGCTAGCCATGTACTTGCTAGCATTCTTTAGTTATGCTCAATTTTAGCTAGAATCGTCACTACCGAAACATGTGGTTACGTAATTGACATGATCGTTTCGGTAGTGACAACATGGAATGGTAAGCAGGTAAATCCCACCATTTTGAAATAAATGTGTTTTAAAGTCTGAAAATCAGTGTGTTACTCTAAAGGTCTCTTATTATACTATGTTAGGCATATATTATAGGTCTCAAATATATAAAAAACATGTCTATGAAGTGTTTTGCTCAAAATACCAAACAGATCATGCATTCTAGCCTCATGCCCCTCTATTTCAGCCTGTTACTAAAGTGCTGATTCTGGGTCAGTAGCTTCAAACATTCACACTTCAACATAATGCATATTATGAGTTAAGATTAAGCAATAATGTTGAGGGAATATGATACAACCTTGAGAACAAAATACTGTGGTCACTACCAAACCCTGGATGTTTTGTAAAAAAGTAAGTATATTGAGTTATCAACTAAAATGATATGATACTGATTGGTTTAATGTATGTTCAATTTCAACAATCATCAACTCTGGAATCAATATGATCAGTATTATGCATTTTACAAAGAAAAATTGTATTATGATTTTTATGAATTGTATAAATTGAACTTTGAAATTTGATTAAAAATGCACTTTTATTAATTTAATTGTGAAAACCCTCAAGAAATATTTGTTAAAATACTATTTAGATAAGGGAAGGTAAAACAATCTTAACAGGTTAATATAACGCTTTTTTACTACGGTGTATTCACTATGTTTTGGTAGTGACCATTTTTGGTAGAGGAAGAACATTCCAATACAGTGTGAAAATACGATATAAAATGTACGGTTCTTTTAGTAGATATGTGTAATTTAGATATGGTACAGAAAATATATGGACAAAGTTTTGGGAACAATTTTTTTCCAACCTGACTTTGGTCCAATTCGGTAGAATGGCCCATATACAGTATATATATATGTTATGTATGTGTTTATGTATGTCTGTGAAAAGTATAATAAATCTATTTCATATAAAACAATGGTGTTTAGAGTGCATGTTGTTCTGTAACACCTTCACATTTGAAAAAATGAAAAAACTGAGAACAATCAGCAACAGCAGAATTTTTTATTACAAATTATGTAATTTCTTTTATGCAATAAATATAATTTTTCTGTGGTCAAGGGTATTCAATGAAACACATTGTTGGTATCGCACACGTCACGTCACATGGTCCAATTGCATATGGGAGTTCACACACTCACAGGTAGGAGGAAAGGCAAAACTAACTGCATAGGGTTTTTGCTTAAAACAAAGCAAGTTGATGATACTGGAGAAAAAAAACAATAGTCTTTATCTATATACGATTACACCACTTACTTGTTCATGACCTTATTTGTTGAAAAGACAAATGAAGCAGTTGTATGTAAAACATTTTTGTAATTATACCTAGATTCTGAAACTAACTTAGTAAATGTGTCATGTTCCAGCCTATGTAGAACATATGTATCTTCTCTACATGTAACATTTAATAACAGATGATATGTCTAAAAAGAAAAAGCTCTGTTCTACAGCACTGATTTGACTCCTACAATGTGCGAAAAGGCACTTTGTCGGGCAGATGATCCATACCCACCATGTAGAAATGTTATAAAATTCTTTGATCTTTACCAATACGGAAGATATAAAAAGGACGTTTTCATGCCTTTCTAGTGAACAAGGCAGGGGAATTGCACAAATTCCTACATATGGCTTATAAAACACTGAGAAAGCTTGGATATTGTGTTGCTACAAATTTCCGCCTCCTCTGAGCATTTTCTGGCAAATGACTCAACTACATTTAATCATCTCAGTTGATAAATGTCTTTTGGAAGCAATATTTCATTTAATTATGCAGGTGCTATGAAAGGGGGTCAGAGAATGTAATTTTTCATTCAACTTCTAAACAATATAATATCCACTTTCAACCAACTGACAGTAAACATCAGGTCTAAATCAATTGAAAACAAATACCGGAAGCAAATACACGTTGCAAAAATGACTGATGAGTCATGTCATATTGTACAAACACTGCTTGTGCAATAGGCTGTGTGATGATAATTTTCCATTCTCAGCGTTAGATCTTCTGACCCAACTTTGCTTTCTGTGGAATAAAAAACAGGCCAGAGTTATTTACAGCCAGAAGTCCTTGTACTTATGAGTGTTTTTTTTTAACACCTTGAAAAAGGAGGAGACAATTTGCACAGAAAAGAGAAGAGTGTCTGTACTGCTGAACTAAATCAACAAATAAAAGGCATAGATAAGACATTACAGTAACTGTGATGTGAAGTGTATAGACGTACTATTCCAGTTGCGTGTTTGGGTTTCACATTGTAGGAAGCTTTCTCCTTGGCCTGTTTGAAACTCTCTTCAGCCTTTTTGACCCTGAAAAAACACCAGTAATAACAATCAGTTATCTTTTTGAGAGCTCCGAAGCGAATCACAGAATGCACACAGACTCATTCCACTATTTGAAATTCGGTATTTCACCATTAAAAACAAAGATGCAGTACACAAATATACAGCTGGGTCAACCAGACTATGGTCCTGTGGTGTTTGGACGCAGGGACCTGGATGTCACAGGGCCAGCCCGGTTACTTTGAACGACTGACTGTCGTTTACTGCTGCATGGAGAGAGCAGTGTTACTACACGTCTGTGCTTCGAGACAAATGATCCGCATGTTGGCATTGAGCGATTAGAATAATTTATTGAAACAGACAAGCATCTTTCCTTTGCTCATTACATTGGTACTGTGTGGGCCTGTGCTGCATGTGTGCATGTCCCTACAGGTGAGGATTATTATCTATAGTTCCACTGGAGTCTAAAAGGAAACCAGCAGAGAGTGAATTGGGATGATTGCCAATCGCAAAGGGCAAAGAGTAAATGCTTTCAAATTTGTTTTAGTCTTTCCTACTGAACAAGCAAGGCTTGTGACATTTTGCTTCTCTTAAAAATACATATCACAATTCAATCTGAATTTGGCATAATGGACCAATTTACTTTTTGTTGACATATGCGGCAGTATCTTTATGTTCATCAAACCACTGGAAGCTAACTGGATGCTGCATGTGTTCTTTTCATTACTGGGGTGAGGACAAAGATTTGGGTCGTTTAACCGCTTTTCCCTTCATGAATTTGAATGAATCTGATAGGATCTTCAGTGAACACGAGATGTACTGCATAATGTTTCAGAAACATTGGCTTGGGGATAAATCTAAATGTTGGAACATTGGTATATCTGTAATGACATTTTGTAGGTCAGAAAGTGGTGTTCCCTTTCCAAAGAAACAATACAAAATGACTGAAAAGACTCAGTTTAGCAGCATTATCCAGTATCCAGACACACTCTTCAACTAATATAATGTCACAGTCCGAAACTGAAAACTTGTCACCATATTCTTACCGTTCCTGTAACATCAGCTTATTCTGCTTCTTCCATTGGTCTTTAAAATCAGAGGAAAACTCGTGCCAAATGGAGAAGAAAGTGTTGGGTGAAACCTCTTTTTCCCCTGCCTTGGGTTTAACTGAAAAGGACATGGTCAGCTCCAAGAAGCTGGGGACAGAGAACGAAAACATTACTTAGAAACCAAACTATTACAACATGAGATTACAGAAACCTACTCCGATTGTTGTGAAACTTGGCTTTGACGAGAAAATATGCAAAATACGAAAGTAAATCTTGGGATAATGAGTTTTTTCTGAACGTAAATAACGTAAAAAACACAAACCAATGATGACTGTGCATTTCAGAATAGAACAGTGCACACAAAATGGGATTACTAGCAATAAAGTCGTGTAGTAATTCAGTTTTTTATCTGGCAGATTAACAGGGACTGAACTTCTATGCATTTCCTCTTCCAGGTGTGAATAAGCCTGTTTGTACGTTTCTGTACATATACTCACACATACTGCAACGACTACCAACAAAAAGACAAAGACAGATCTAACAAAATGAGAGCTTGCGTATAGCAGGGGATGCAACTTGTTAAAGGCCATTTGTAGTGGATCAATACAGTGGACAGGTTGGGGTCTCTTTGTTTGGAGTGTGCTATAGGAACACATTCCTAGCCAGCAGTAACAGAAGCCTGGAGCCAAGGCTGTCTACTCTCGCTCCGCTTAGATAAACAACACAGACACCGCACAGGGGGCCTCCCGTCTGCTGAAGGCCTGGCATCATGGCCCGCACCTTCCATATAACTGAAGGAACCAGGAGTCATACATATTGACAAAGTAGGTAGTATTTAGGTAGTATTTCTTTAATTCAGTGAGGAAATAACACTTTAAACTGGATTGGATTGCATTATCCTGTGTTGCTTTTTCTTTGTTATTCACAACTGGGATCACTGTTTTGAAGGTTAAGAATAGATCAAAAGGGAACCAATGAAATGAAACAGAAGCGACTGCGTTTACTTTTCGGGTGAAGAAGCTGTTGAAAGTGTTTAATGAAATGAAGAAGGTCTTACATCTTTTCAGTGTCAGCCAGTTGCTTCTCTTGAGCTTCCAGTTTGGTTTTGGCTGTAAAAGAAGGCACGTTTTGATATAAGGAGAGAGCAGAGCATGAGTAAATACAGGTTTAAATAAGGATTAGGACCGATTTGGGATTTCCTGTAACATCAGAAAATACATCTTTCACCCACAATGCAACTTGTATATAGGAGGATTCCAGATGTCATCATTACTTAAATCAACAGTCCTCTTCAAGGTCATCGCTGTGCCACCAGGTTATTAAGTGTTGGATTGTCCGCTATTGCACAACTGACAAATGAGTACTGCAGATCGCAGGACAAGTGCTTCTTTGTGCAGGGTGACTCCGAATGAAGACAGATGACTGACTGACGGACTGACTCTGTGTGTGTGTGTGTGTGTGTGTGTGTGTGTGTGTGTGTGTGTGTGTGTGTGTGTGTGTGTGTGTGTGTGTGTGTGTGTGTGTGTGTGTGTGTGTGTGTTTGAAAGGTAATGTGTGTTTGTGGGCAAAAGGTGAGAGAGTAAGGGTGAGACAGCAAGAGGGTAAGAAAACTGTGAGTTGGACACCATGGTACACATTAGGACATACTTCCAGCAAGCCACAACATTTATCTAGGCCGGCCATCAGGATCCTTTTGACTGCACCATAAATGATGATATAAGAGACCAGCAGTGAAATGTGACAGCTTCGCTCAGGCAAATACAGCAGACTACTTCTTATCACATTTCAGACCCATGGGCTGATTTTTCATCCTAATTTTCAAATACATCATACTAGAGTCAATCCAGCTGTACATTTACGGGTCTACATTTTTATATCTAATGTTAGACATGAACTTTTCTGTCGCCTTAAGGTCAATCATCTGAGAGCTGCTGCTGCCTTGAAACATTGTGGCTTTTCAAGACAGACATGACAGTAGAAGGGACGGAGAATCTGTCCTGGCACAAGGCTGTGTTCTGCTCTTATCCCGGGAATATCTGGTTGCTACGTGTAATTGAATCCAGAGCCACATCTAAAGATCTCAGACAAACCCGTTGAGCCCAGAACTTTGCTTTAACGTAGCACAGCACTAAATCACGCTGCAGACCACGATCATGTCTCTCCGCTGGCGGCTCATCAATAAATGATGACAAATTGATGAATAATATGAATGGCAATGCTGGATGCATCTTGATATCCGGACTGTGCCTTGTTGTTTTAAGGAAACATGTTTTAACATTACACTTACTATAATATTCTGCTATGAGTGATGTCAAATCTATTTCTAAAAACATTTAATCATTGAGAAAATGTGATATTGTGATATTGTGGGGTGGGATGACTGTAAGGATTAACACTGTATTTACAATAAAATTGATACAGAAAGCTTTGCAGTAAATATTATTTAAAGATGTCAGCTCATCACATCATGGCTAAGAATCAACACGTCTATTTAATGTGTGATTTTACCCTCTTATGTTATATACTATATATTATGTTATGTTCATTTTAAACATAATCGTTTGACATGATGTGCCATCCTAAGCAACAAAGTTGTAGCTGGTATAAAAAAAAGGAAGGGGGTTTGACATCAGTCTTTCTAATCTTTATGTCCATTAGAAACAGATTATCACATGGCCAGTGCTCTCTTGCTAGCCACAGTGACTCCATCAAAGGCCTGCATGCATGAGAATTTGTGAAGCGAGCGGGGAAAATCGAGCTAGACCAAACAGCCGAGCTCCAACAAGTCCGCTCCCACTGTTATTCTGTGGTTAGTTTCATGGTCAGAAAATAAACAAAAGCGGTTTAAACTGTGGAGCCAGAAACAGTTTAACCCCAGGCCTTTTAGAAATTACAGAAATAACAAAAATAAGACATTTGGCTGTTGTTCTTTTTTTCACCGCCGCAGTGGAGGAACCCCAAGAAACCCGTCTGGAGCCTTATGAGTCACATGTCCATGTTACGGTGCTTACATTCTGCTCTCAGAGGAAAAACCTCCTCTCTCTTTGCATCAAAGAGAGAGCTCCCATATTTCTCTCAAACACAGACAGAAAGGAAACAAGAAGGAAAAGAAAGGGGTGGCAATGAGGAGAGATGCTTTCATCTGGAGACTTCCTTTAAAATGGACAGTGAGCATTACCGCTGAACAACATATGCTATGTATTATACTCTCATCTGAATACAAAAGCAGTTGGGAGAGAGGCCTGTGAGCCGGGTCCTTCACAAAGATTGGTCACAGCCAACTGGATGTAGCCAAGGTCAGAGTCAATACTACATAAAGAAAGGCTTTTCGATTGTTATGTTAAAACAAGAATAACAAATAAGTCTTACATGTTTGAAGTGGAGCTCGTTTTAAATGCCAGATTAGGAAAGGGAGAGGAAAAAAGCATGTCTGTGTGACATCTGGTGAAAATGACGGATACGCTTTAACGGAACAATATCTTAAACAAAAATGTAATAATAACTGTTTTCTTTCTTTCTCTTTTAACTGTTTGTTTAAAAGTTAAAATGCATGTGGCAATGCTCTCGGGATGGCAATGTGGGTAAGACACTTTGGTCATGACGGACGTATGTCTGAAAATCTTTGATGAGATGCCATCAAATCTGGCACAGATACCCATGGTGCCCAAAGGATGCATCCTAATGGCTTTAAAGATCCTAAATGTTTTCATATTGCATGTCAGAGTTTTATTTTTCAGAGAAATGTCACAACATCTACTTGATGGCATAAAACTGTTCAAAGCGTCACCATGAGGCGGACATCTGGAGTTTTGATTGAAATGTCTTAACAGCTATTGAATGGATTGCCATGCCATTCCTCCAGATTCCTGTTAGGCTCATATTGTATACTCATACTGTATAATCATCAGTTCAAATCTTAATTACATTTTTTTCATCCTGAAATGTTCTTTATGTTTAGTGCTGATTAGTAAAGGTTAGCATGCTAATGCACTACACTAAGATGGCGAACTTGTGAAACATACTAGCGGATAAGCATCAGCATGTTAGCATTGTTATTGTGAGCATTTAGCTTAAACACCAGCTTTTGCTTTAAGAGCTACTAGCATGTCAATAGACTATTGTTTAAATGAAAGGCCAATAGAGGAAGATCGTCATTTACAATCAATTCATCATCATTATCATGTTAACAGGCCTCTTCGTAAACACCGCGCTGAAAGGTTTATTTGATTTCCAATTAGGATTGAAGGAGTCATGGAATGAAAGAAGAGGTCAAGGAGGCAACGAGATGTTTCTAATCTCTCATTGTTCAGACAGAAAAAAAGGTAAAATACAGAACAGCAGAAAACATGGGAAGATTAAGGAAGACTGGAACTAAGTGGAATTTTCAAAGCAGAAAAAAGGACAAATATATATGATAATAAAATGTCATGACGCCCAAAGTACTAAGTGAAAGGGATCTGGATGTCCACTAGTCAGTTTTATTCCAGACTCTCAGGCATCCAGCTCTGTTCCCTGCAGTTCTCTAACGGACTGACCCTGAATCTTCCTTTGAGGCAGAGCAAAGAATACTCTGTTCTATAAAAGGTAGAGATCGAGATAAAAGACCCAGCTACCAAGTGCAGTCATAATCCATCAAAGCAGGTATACTTGAAACAATAGCTGAGTTATTCAATACACACTGGTATAAACAGACGTCCCTATGGAAACGACACTGAGTGAACCCTTGTGTGTGTATCAAGCAGAAAGCAGCCTGAAACAGATTTGGAAATGTGTGTGCAGACATACAAGACTTACATCATTCTGATCGATGAGCTGCAGCATGTGCTCTCACACCAGAGATGCATTTTCAGCTTAGATATGCCAAGGGTGTACCAGCACAGAATACTTTTTGAATTAGGAAGGAGACATTATTTGCTTCTTAAAGTTTAACTCCTGATGGTAACACAGAGGAGCAAACTTTAAGTCTAAAACATTTGTAGGGATATTTAAGGATGGACTAACTGTATTGAATATTGCTAATGTCAACACATGTTCTTCTTCTGTCCATCTTCAGCAGTACTAACATTCCCTATTGGGGAATTGTTTGTGGACTGACTAAGCAGGCAACAAAGCAGAACTGCATGTAACAAGAAAAAAAAAGCCTAACCATTTCCCTGGAAAGCTTGACACCTAACATCTTACTCACATAGGTTTGAATAGTGTATCGGTGAAAACCTCTATTCAACATGTAACACAATGCAAAGAGTACAGCACATTGATAATCTTTGATAGTTTTGTGGGATATTTTTTATATGTATGGGACAGATTAAATAACAACCCTAACCATTGACAACATACATGCTCAAAAACACATACAATAACTTGTTATCTGTGGAATGTCCTGCTGATTGGAGACAATAATGGTGTAATGCTAAGGGGTGGAGATTGTGAGAGAGGGAGTTGGTAGCTCAGGGCAAGCATGGATGAGACACCATTAAAAATGACCTAGGCTGAAACTGACCTGGGTTGAGATGTCGAACAAATATGATTGAGGAGGGGAATTCAGGATGGTCGAAGAGATAATGGTGTCTTATGTAATGGAGAAAATCAAGATCAAAATGGAGAGCATCAAGGTCAGAAAGGAGAGCCTGAGACTCCCCTAGTACCTTTGATCAGCCAATACTCCTAATTAGAGTATTGCTGGGATGAAAGAGAAGTAGGACACACACACACACACACACACACACACACACACACACACACACACACACACACACACACACACACACACAAAAGAAGTATAGTATGTATAAAAAGAAGCATGAACATTGTAAAGGAGGAGGAGTGTGGCGCAGTGGGTTGTGCGTTGGTGTTCGAATCAGGGGGTCACAGGTTCAAACCCCACTGCAGTCAGCATGTTGTTGTGTCCCTGGGCAAGAGACTTCACCCCAAATTGCTACAGTGGGGATTGTCCACAGTATTGAGTATGTAAGTTGCTTTGGATAAAAGCGTCTAACAAATAACATGTAATCTTCAGTAAACTCGATTCTATTGGGACTCTGTTGTGTTAACATAGTGTTGTGAAGATCTCGAAGACATTCGGCAACAGTTTCTGGACTACAATTAAGGCTCTCTCATAAAGCAATACAATATACTGTACTGTGTCAGTATTGGTCACACAGACACGTCTTGCTTCTCAATGAGACTGGTGAACGACTCATCAATTATTAGATTGATTGATTTGGACAGACTCACCTTGGCAAATAAATTCCTCCATATTGTCCTTAAAGGGTTGAAGGTTCTCTTCAGAGGAAAACTTGCAAACTTTCTCCGTCTCAGCTGAGCAGGCTGAAAAAACAGGAGATGATCATGGTGAGAGGGGGAAAAGTCTTTCAGAGCAATAATATATTATCCAGTGTTGTAATTATAAACTCTACAGTGAACTTCCGAGCCTGCTTTGATAAATCTCTGCTGAGTTTCTGCTGAATAGGTGTCGGGAAAGACATAATGACCCGTAATGACTGAAAGGCCCCCCCAGGAAACAGGAAGGCCTGCGTTCTGATCTCGGGAGGAACTTATCGTCACGCTCTATCTGCAAACATAACGGATACACAAACTCCGCTCAAGTACCTTAGAGGTGGAGAGGCCATGAGGCGCTAGAGGGAATAGGGAGGTTGGGACTGGGCAGTTGGTAATTCATAAACCATATGGTGCCTCAACCTAAAAGGTAAACTGCAAACTCTCCACTGTGGGGCTAACTGATGGCCTTCGGGCCCGCCAAGGCCATTTCTGCACCGCCTACTATCGGAGCCCCCCTCTGGGAACTGTCATTGCATGCCGTGTCTGTCAGAGCACTCACTGGCTCTGCGAGGTAATGAAGAGGTCTGCAGGTATAGCATGTGACGATGTATTTATGTTCGGACAACATGTGCCACTGCGACTGGGGTCAGAGCAAACGCAAGTCCCCTGCCAGCACCTCCACCTTTATGAATGGCAAATAATGAACAGCCTAAAGACTCATTAAGGGAGAGGAAAAACAATATTTGGCAACACGGATCAGGCACCTGATAGATTTACCAGCAAAGACACATAAAACATGATAGAGAACAGACCAGGTATGGGGAATTGTCTATAGAGCTGCAGGCACACGTACACATGTACATAGTCTCAAGAGTGCACACATACGCATTCCAAATACACAGTCGTTCTTTACCACCTGTAGGCACTTCAGCCCTTGGAAAGTGTTCTGAGTGCTGAGAGACTGGAGACAGAGTAATGAAAGGGAGCATTTCCCCACTGCCTCGTTCATTAGGACTCTTCACTCAACCAATCATTTTGCATGTCAAGCATAATCCACTTTCCACACATTTTTCCTGACGTCTTGATATTGCATTACTTGTTCATTCTTCGTTTATATGTTAACTCTTTATGCATAGCAAAAGTATTTTCTTTCCGTTTATTACAAAAATGTGACTCAAAATCATACTCTTCACGATCATGTGTTTTATTAAATTTTCACTTCATTGATGGATAAGTCATGTTTCAATGGAAATGTACTCTTTGGCTTTCAAACCTTCATAAAGTTATTTTATGAAGGTTGTTGGGTTACTGTTGCAAAAATGTTGAAGATATAGAGGTTTATCTACTAATAAGGAGATAGTCCTGACATTAAAAAAGCTGGTAGTGTATAGTGTAAAGTTATGTAATGGAATAGCCACTATATGTTCACAAACTAATTGAACAAGTGTGTCAAAGAGTCAGCCTTTAAAACAATCAGCGCATCCATAAATCATATTTAAGGGACCCTTGGCAAAGGTGCACAGCATGCACAGAGACATGTAGGAGTATAGTAGTTCTATTTAAAACATTCTCATTGTTGTGTTTGGAGGTTTGCGGCGTGCAGGGTGAGTTGATATGGAGCTCCAGGAGAGCCTCCTCTGGTTCAGTGAAAGGCGGTGAACCATCGGTGTACACAGGTAGTGGAAGTCTCCCTGACCTTGCCCCCTCTATATTTTGATCCTCTATTTCATGAGGACAGTGAAGGCACGCCAGGTCCAACAGGAGTCTTCATCTGAAGTCACATCTGCTTCTGGTTAGCTCGTCTGTAGGACAAACAGATGCTATCTCTCTGTTGACCCGCCTCTACGATCAGCACATGACCATAGCTGGTCAGGTTTGGAACGTTATTTTCCATTGTGCTAGAAGACGTGTGCATGGATTAATACATACACGATTGCTCATCCATTTCCATGAGATGGTATCTTACTGTAAACATGGTATGACACCTGACATCATTTGCAGGATACGGCCTGGACAAGTTTACTATCTGGTGAACTTGTGTTTTAGATGTGCTTAAACAAAGGGGAGAAATGTGGAACAAAAAATTGACGACAATACCATTGAGGTCTTTCTTTAGCTTTCGCAGATCTCTTTGAAAGTCCTCAAACTTCATCTGGGAGGCCTGGAAAAGGTCCTGGGGCTCGGGCAGAGAGTAGACACACGTCTCTCTACCAGCATCCTGGTAAAGCACAAAACACATTCGTGCAAACAAAAAAAACACGCCAGTGTCAAAGTCAATCTTTCTCAAATGGGAGAGGGCCCCTCTAGTACATACCATACAGAAGAGGCAAGATTGAAATAAATGTCTTCAGAGCCCTACATGTTTTTATCAGCCGTCCAAACATCACAGAGAAGATATGGCTGGAACTACAGCAGATAATGACCAATACGCTTGGTGCAGAAAGAGCACTGCAATTCTCATTATCAGAGTTACATTATTAGTGCTACAGCCATGTCATGCAGGTTGATTTTGGCAACAGCACTCTACTGAGTTCATCTCATCTGGAGAACCTAATTATTTACACTAGCGCTCCTTTGGATGCTGTGCCAATGAGCAGACTGCAGGTTTGAATGAACCCAGACGAAAACAGAGCGAGAGATGAAGAGTGAAAGACAGAAAGAGAATAATAAGAGAGAGCCAAGGAGAAAGGGAGTTATTTGTTTCTGCCGTAAAAAGGAAAGTGAAAATAAATAATTTGATAGAGGATAAGCCATAGTATCCTCTGGCAAGAGAGGAGATGAAAAGAGAGCTCTGGAAGGATTTCTAAGCAAATCAGGCTAAAACAGAAAAAGTGATTCAAATAAACAGGAACCAAAACATACCTCATCAAAGTGCCTTAGATAGTAAGCAACAATGTAGGACAAAAGACTCTGGGAGTTATCCTGAAAGAGAGAAAAAAAGATCCAAATAAATAAACCCCTTTATTTATTAATTTAATCATTTCGGAGCAGGACGTTTTAATTTGTGCGTGGCAAACAAGAATAGAGACAGCGGTTATAGAAGTCGGGGATAAATCATGGCATTGGAAGAAGCACTACAACAAAACATAACTGCTGGGCTGGCTGTCATAACTTAGAGTTGGTGGAAAGTTTGATGTTCTTTATGGATACCTTACCCGGTCCACCACCACAAAAACACAAACCACTGTGTCCTTATATGGCAGTGCCAAGGACACGCTGAGACTGTTGTAATATTAAATAAGAAGAGTAAACAGAAAGGCCTCTCCTCTAAATCCGCACGCCAATGGTCCTTATGTGGGGCAGCAATGAAGGTCCCTTTCAACTCCTGGACGTTAAGCTCTTGGCTCGACCATACGTGATTAACATTTGGAGTCACCATTTGCACACACAACATTTTTCGAGAACAATGTGAATTATAAATAAAGCGGTTTCTGTGGGAACTCATACCCTTTACATATTTAAACATTTTTACCATGGAATCCAGTCTCCTGTTTTCTTGTGAATAACACTTCATTAAGTGTCTACTCTTAAGAGTGAGTGATGTTTGCTTTTACTCCTGTAACACAAAGACTCACACTGCTCTTAACGTCCTTCAGTTTTGGCAGAATATCCAAGGTGAAGCCGTCGGCCTGCCCTCGAGACCGATTACCTCCGTTCATGAAGTTGCCAAAAGCCAGCACCAGGCCAAGCACCTGCAATACACACTTACCATCCTGGATAGTCTGGTACACATACACACGAACAAACGAAGGAGATGAAGAGATGAAGGTTAAATTGAGTGATGGAAAAGTAAATGAAAGAAAAAGAGGGCCAGCGGCTCACCTTGCAAACCCTCTGAAGGATTTCTACTTTGCGGAGGATTGAGGTGATACACTCATGGAAAGTTGACTGAAACAGGATGCAGAACACTCGTTCAGAGAAGTTGGGGATTTGGGATAACTGGAATAGAAACCTGATGAAGGCACAAGATCAGTCACTTTAATGTTTAATGACACAGCTCTCATGTAATGAACTTGGTTGAAGGAAAGTCTGGCTCTTACTGTTCAGGCTTGTCCAGTGGCTTGGCATCCTCCTTGTCTTGTGATGATTTGATATGCTTTTTAATGCCATCCAACTCATCATTTTGAGCTCTCTGTCAAAAGAAAATGCAGATTTAAGAACAGGATGAAATAAAAAAGACAAATTATAAGAATGTATTGTTTTGTAGGCTTAGCTCTCTATTTCTTAATGGAGAAAATCTTAAGTTAAGAATGTAGCTGGTTAACCTTAAACTCCACTCAATGGCCATCTATACAGTATAGGTTTCATAAATGCTAAAGTGGTTACTTCAGCCAGAATGCATTCCCAACTATTATCCTGCTGTCAGGCTCAGGACCAAAGTTGTATATAAGGTGGTATAAAAAAGCAGGCCAGAAATGCCCCCTTCGTTTCACAAGAGACAAAGACAATAGATTGAAATGCGTCTGACGCAAACGGGCAAAACAATAAAACCATCCCCAGGAAGAGAATGTAAACTCTTTCTGTCCCTCCATAGACCCCTGAAGTCTGAGTGTCAGCAGTCTGGTCTCTCCCTCTGTTTCTCTCCATCGTTCTCTCTATGGTTTGGCCTTTTCATGGATCCTTGGAAAACATCAAACACCAGCATCAAACGCACGGAGAGCCCGATTAGTATTCTACACACCGCTGCCTTCTGTCGACGAGGGCAAACTCTCCTTCGCCTTCTCTTGAGATGTTTTCAAGTGTAAATATATTTAATACAAAGCAGATCCTTTTCAAAGGGCAGCAGTGGAGCCCAGCAGTGTTTGGTGTAATTGGGGACAAGTAGGCATTAGCGTGTGATCTTTGAATTGCTAGGGCATGTTGCAGTGGTTGTTAGCATGAGAAAAATGCAGTCCCATGTGGAATATCAAATGCAAAGGAAGGTAGGATGATATTTGTGATGTCAGAAATCTAGTGGTAGCTGAGTGGTATTCATTAGCCAGGTTCCTAGTACAGGACTAAACAGAGCCAGCCTGGGCTTAAATCACTATTTATGTCACTCATTTTCAGCAGACCAACATTCATGAGATTATTTGTACATTGAGCTGCCAAAGAACAGTGTTCAAATGACAAATGTAATCATGTAATACAAATATATTAACATATATAAGACACTTTAAGGCCTATATTGTGACATCACAATGCCTTGTCGTAAAAAAAAAAAAACCTGAGGCAATTATTCGTAGTATAAAAGTTCGTAGGAGGGCTTTAACTGACCTCCATGACATTTAGCTACCGTCAGCTGAGAGAGAGTCTGAACTTCAGACAGCCAGTCTGGACCCAGATTATAGCTTGTGATATTGGAGGGGAGGGAGTGGTGTCCCACTATCACTGTGACCCCTTTAATGGCGGTGGCTTATTGTTCAAAGAACAGGAGTGGCTGTAATCCGCAGCTCATAGACTGAGTGACTCTGTCCCTGTGTGTGTTTCTGTCCCTGTGTGCATACAGTACAGTATGCACACATTTGTGTGGGTCAAAGTGTTTGTTTGTGAGTATGTTTGTGTGTGTGAGAGAGTAAAAGAGAGTGAGGGAGAACAGTGTGTGATCTCGCTCCTTGCACAGTGAGTGAGGGTGTAACCATTAGAAGCCCCTCGCATTCCTCAAGACAGGCTGACTGTGCTGCCAACTGTGGTTTAGGGGGCTGGAGACCCACAGACAGGATGGAGTCTCGCAATACAAAAGAGAAACAATTTGGCTCCTCAACTCAATAACATAGCCTTAGGCCATAAGGGGGAGAAGCAGAGAGAGGGAGAGGGCTTGAAGTCTTGGGGTGAGTGGAGAGGTTAGAAGACTTTTGATCCTCAGTTATGACACATTGGTTCATAACTACAGCTTGTCTCGAGCCGTAGTCTCATTCCCATGATCAACATTATTAATATGCCTCTGGTAGCCAAAGGTCCAGGCCTCCCTGTGTAGTTGTGCCAAAAAGCAATTCACAGGAATTTCACAGCATCTTAAAACTGTATTACAGCTGAAATATGGAAAACATGTCGTTTTCATGTTCCATTATTTACTGACCTGACTTAGAACGGGTCCTGACCCGTTTCACTGGGCGGGGGGATATTTCCTATCAGTGAGGGGTGATGAATATGTATTTACTGTGTACAAGGAGCCCTTCATGGTCGAAATGGAGACATATTGGAGTAGTGACAGCTCTGTAATTCCCTTTATGCTAATATCGTACGATAAAATGTGGTCGTTTCACTTGGCAAGGCTCAGTGTAGTCTCTCTCTTTTTTCATTTGAAAAACAAACCTGGACTTTCAAGAAGAGTTGTGTGAGACAAAAGCTGGAGTTTCTCAACTATAATTTCCTTTGCTCTGGTGCGTTACAAAAAATGAAGTCAATCAGAGCCAGTGTGAAGAAAAAACATGTTTACTATGTGAAAGCGTTGGTCGCCTTCCAGGCCGGCAGACAGACCTACACAAGACTGACTGTGTCGCCAAACAGCACACATACCAGTTCGGTTTGTGGCTCGCCTGTTTGTTTTGGTATCTAATGCACACTTCCTTTAGTTCACCCTTTCAAGTGGAGCATGGAATAAGAACTCCACAATGAAATACGTTCATATTAAAGTGACATCTCTGACTCACTGAGCAAAAATAACATTGCTTGAAATTATAAAAACATAAATTAAATTAAAAGGCATGTTTTTTTCTTACCTACACTGTATGTCAAAAGTTCAGGATCTTATAATCTTGGAGAGGTATCTTTTGATGGATAGCTGTTGGTGTTTTGTGGCTTATTCTCAGGAAAGTGCCAAATAAAACAACTCTAATAGCTGATGAATGATTTGTTTTGCCTTTTTGTTGATATCACAGCATGTTGAGTCTTCTTAGGTTTCACTCTATAATAAAAAGATTGCCTGTTATTCATATATGGCATGAAATGTGTAACCATAAATCACTGTATTTGTCACAAGCAAACTGTTCCATAATAATACTTCTACTGCAAACCACAGAGGAGAAACAAAAAAGACTGTAGGGTTTTCCCACACCAAATACTGCAGTCAAGATTAGCCTGAGCTGTCAGTGGTGTTAGTTTGTATAATTATACTGGGTTTGTTGCTCAACACTGTGTATTTATATGGGTCTGCATTGGCAGGAAAGGGCAGAAATGTATTCCAGTTTGGGATATTGTCTTTTCACGAGTCTATTGACTTTACTGAAACCACTGTCCACATGAGCCTTATCATCCTCCATTCAAAGTCAAAAAAGTAAAAGAGAAATGTTTATGAATGCTGAAACCACAAAGACACAGCTTCCAAGTAGCTCAGATTGTTGTACTTACATTTTCATAAAGGGCTTGCAGAGTCTCCAGATCAACCACAGTGTTGTCCATATTTAGAACGGCTGTGTATGGAAGGAGAGGATGACATGGTTAACGTTAACACTAACAGGCCTCCACTTTTATAATCTCTAGATAACAATATTTTCCTTGGATGTAACAACAATCTCAAACATTGGCAGAACAACTTTTCAGAGCTTAAGGTGGCATGAAACAAGGGCAAAATTCTACTTGCAACCCTAAATAAAGCGTCATGTGCCGTGTGCTGTGAGTTACATAGATATCAACTCTCATCAATACAGCAAGGAAGGGGCCACAAACTCAAACATATATACAGAGGTCTTAGAAATCTGTCAAAGGTACAAAGATCTGTGTTTGAACTCCTGTGTTTGAATTCCTTGTGTCGCCTTTTTGTCTCGGTGCGAGGACCTGGCGCCCGTGAGCATTAATCCTTTGAAAGTAAATGTTTAAAGACAAACAGAGCCCGGGGGTCTGCCGTGTTGAGGCTGAGGTGTTGCTGTACGCACAATCACCCAGTGAAACACTCGACACCTATATATGTATTTCACCGTGATGTGGGTGTCCAAATT
The DNA here is from genome assembly GCF_000735185.1 of Notothenia coriiceps. Taxonomy (NCBI): domain Eukaryota; kingdom Metazoa; phylum Chordata; class Actinopteri; order Perciformes; family Nototheniidae; genus Notothenia; species Notothenia coriiceps. Next base: position 131,294 of record NW_011334623.1, read on the forward strand.
ACTCACATTGTTTTGATCTGCTGATTTGCTGTTTAAGTACGGGGGGGAAAAGCTAGTGTCAGAAGGGATAAAGGAACCTGGGAGTAATGGACTCAATGCACAATGTTCACTTCGCATCACATCATGCGTGGACATTGAGCGTGACTGGACTCCTTATAAGCTTTTCACAGACTTAAAAAGAAATAAAGAGAGCATTATAAACCTAAATTAGAGACAGGACATGCATTTGGAAAAAGGCCTCGAGGGACTGCTGTACTGACTCAGTTTTGTCTCACGTTTTCAGCTTTGATATTGCTTTATCTCTCCTTATCTAATCCTGCAGCCTTTCTAATATCTTCACTCTTGTGCCACAAGGGCAGACCCACTTCTTTCTCAGCTCATTACTGTCACTCTAACTTCCACACACTCTCACCTCGTTGCCACAGAAATGCCTTCTTGCTTTCTGACTTTCCCATTTTTCCCATTTATCGCATTCTTCTTTTGCAACCATTTGGTTTTTATTACTATCTGAAACAAAGTGTGACTGGCTGGTTTGATTTGAGTCAGCTTTTTTAAAAGACGTAGGAGAAAGCTGTATCATCTCACAGACTATTACCGAAAGCCAGACCCATCTCCCTGGGTCTACCCCGACTACCACATTCAACCCCAGCGTGGGTCCGGGAAACAACAAAATAATACTGTGAGTGGCGCTTCAAAGCCTCACAGGAAGCAGACATTGCTCGGATGTGTCTTGTGAAACACGCAAAGTGTCAGCCAGGACTCACAACAAACAACAACAGCAGTGAGGAAACCGGAAATGTTTTCACCTCTTACTGACTATTACAAGAGACACGATCTAAATCATTGATCCCAAAGTAGTTTTTCGTCCCAGAATTAAGAGGGAATAAAACATGATGAAAGGGGGCAATTAAAAAGTTTTGCTTTGTGAATCATTCCTTTTTGTAAATACATTTGTGTTGATTTGTTAATCATCTTAACCCTCGAACAGCACAAGGGGACATGAGATCATCTCAGGAATGGGAAAACAAAGCGTTGCTAATACTGTATATAATCTGTTGGGGTTTGTTCTATGGTGAAATAATAAGTATGTACAATTAAATGCATGACAAACATATTTTTGGGTTACTTTGTTTGTTCAAGGCATTGTTTTGGGAATAACAAGACATATCAAGAAGTACGTCACCAACAAACCATTGGGATATCGCCACTCAGCCTTTACTCTCCATGATGAACTGAAGTTTCCAATCAGTGCTAATTATGCACTTTGGTAAAAACTGTCCTAACAAAGGAGACGAATGACAGTGCTGATGAGAGTGGCCCTCACTTGCCCTCCCACTCTGACCTGAGATGGATGCACCAAAGACTGAGAGATCCTGAAGAATGAAAATCCCCCAAACACTTTGAAGATACTGTACTTCTTAATTAACTGGTAATGGATAGAAGTGTACGATATACCCGTTTTCTGTGGTATTTGAATGTAATATACCAAGCTGCCATTGAGACACAGATTTGAAGCTGTAATAACGCCTCTATTGGAGGGGGACTGAAAAGGCCGGGGAGATGAGAAAGAGTGTTTAGACACATGGATGAGCGAAGACTGGAGAGCAATCAGAGAGTAACTAAAACAGGAAAACAGTCTGCTCCCATCAACATCTCCTGAATGACTTCACTTTAACAAAGCCGCTCAGACAAGACGGTGACAACTCATCAAAGAAAGACAGAGAGCCGCGCAGAAACACGATGTGGATGTTAGATGGGGAGAGATAATGCAAAATGAGAGCAAAGAAAAACAGATGGGGGAGAGCAACAAAGGAAAAACATTTCAGATGCCTTGCAACATTATGACTTGTGATAAAGCTAACTATGGGGAAGTTTAATCTTCGGGCAATGACCTCAGCATATACTCATAGTTACTCACGTCACTATCCAGCAGACTCAGAACAAGATGTCTTTAGCAGATTGAGATAGAGGCGCTCCAATAAACAACAAGAAAAACCTGGCCATCATTTCAATGTTCTACACAAAGTGTGTTTCAAATATGTTTTAGGTTTATGGATGTTTTGATGTCAGTGCTCAGTCTTTACAGGGGGCTTTTTTTTAAGTGCCCTTTTAAATTGTTTCACGCTCAGTTTGATTTATGTCAAGCACTTTGTCACTCTAGTTTTTTTAATTGATATATCAAAAGGTTAAATTATATAACATCTACGTTCTATAGTGCGCAGACGCATTACACTGTTTCCAATTGTTTTCTTGAACTCAAAGGGTTTAAGGAAGATAAGTTCAGATGTATTGATAAATATTGAGGACTTGATGATAACACTTACTATTCTGGATGTCCTTCATATCAAGGTGGATGCTGGACATCAGAATACCCACAGCCTGTGAACGCTTGTTGTTTAAGAGCTTCACCACCTAAGAGTTGAAGAGACAAAGGCCAAAGAGAACAGGGATGATGATATGCCATAAACCCAGACATGTCCACACACGTGCAGACAATACATTTAATAACTGACTGGAAACAAAAGACAGGAAAATCACTCCCTTTGTTCTGCTTTTTTCTGTGGGAGGAAAGCTAGAGACCATTTACCCGCAACATTAGTGAAATTAAAAGGCTGTCAGCTGAATTATGATGATTAACAATTTCTGCTTTTCCTCAAATTCTCCACATCCATCATCTTAAAGCCACGCAAATAAAAACATTTGCTCAACATGAAGCATGTTTGCAAAACGGAATGTGATCACACCGAGCCCTGCGAGTGATTGAATATACAGAGGTTGGTTTTGGTATATTATATATTATATAAAATTGCACAATGCAGGGGCGTTTTTCTAAAGCAAACATGAACATAATAACTTGTCAAAACTATCGTATCTCCAGATGGTAATTGCTCCTAAAGTTGTAATATTAACAAATGTTATCAAAATAATAATTACTTCAAATTGTCATACAGCCAGGAGTTGAATATCAAGCTAGTGTTGTTATTCTGTAAGATAAACTGCAACCAAGAGGGCCATTATGAACCACAGATCGCCTGAGTAAGCAGAAGTGTGCACTGGGTAGAAAAGTGACGGGAGAGGACAGGAAACCCATAGCCAACTGTGATCCAGACAGAACGCTTCCATCTCAACCAGATCACACAGACCACAGACCTCTCCAACACACAGGAAGTTATATCAGCCCAAACTGTCTCTGTTTTCCCGGCACAACCACAGCTTCAGGGGTTAGGACCCATTGAGATATGATGCGGAATGTCCTCCAGAGTAAGACTGTGATATCTAATGAAGGGAAGCTGCTTAATGACAGTGCCAAAATAAGTCATTAGTCATGTTTTATCAGCTGACCTGACTCTGCAAAATGCACTTTAAGGTTAAACTTACATAAAACAGATTTCAGTGGTTAACTACCGAGGAGAGCATGCCTGATATAACAGAGGATCAATCTAAAACGGAAATGCCCTTGCAGTGCCTCAATAGTATTATTTCATAATGAAACACAGCTGGATCCATGAAACACTCTAGTTTTTAATATTATTTTCGTGACAAACACATCAAAACAACACCCACAATTAATGCAGTACAGTGTCTTTCAACATTCATAGTAAATCCATGTGTCTACGTTTTTGATTTAGAGAAATCATTTGATTCAAATTCATTTTATGTGGATTATTAACAGATTTATAATTGAAGGTTTGACCAATATTTACTTTCTCATCAATCACATTCAGCTCTGTGAGAAAGTAAAACATTTCTGAAGCTGAAAAAAAGGCTTGAAAATGAAACAGTTTGCAACTAATTATTACTTATTTTTGACATTTAACTTTTGGTTCAAAGATTGAGTTTTTGAGGGTTGAGGTAATGTATTCAAAAGACTCACCTACAGTTCCTTTTCTTCTGAAAAAGCCATTTTATACTGTATAAATGCTCATAATACATTTGAGATATATACTGCAACAAAACCCAGCAATATTATTAATATTTTTCTGACCTTTCGGTGCTTATAGATTGAGAAAGATGTGTTGTGAATTAAAGCTCAACAGTTTTAGACCTCAAAAGCCCCTGGATTCGTGGATTGACAGAAAAAGAATCTGCAACTACTTTCATAATTAATTAATTATTTAAACAATAGTAAAACACAAATATCCCACAGTTTCAGCTTCTTAAAGGTAGGGTAGAATGGAGAAACCAGCTCGAGTGCGCTAGAATTTGAAAGTACGCAGCCGAAAAAAATCTGCCCCTTCCTTCAGACTTCCTTACAGAGCCCCTCCTCCAACACACACGAACGCGCACATGACCAATGAGGGCACGAGATAAGTTTGTGCACAGATGGAAGGCTGACAGGCAGGTAGGCCATCCAGTTACTTTAGCCGGGCCGGCTAAAATGATTGGTCGTGCTTTTTACAGCGCTACGGCTTCCAGAGATGATTTTTGTATGTATTTATTGTCAAAGCATTTAATATATTCATTGCTATCGGGATGTTAAGAGCATTCCATGGAATATAACAAAAAGTGTTTCTGAAGTGAATTACCTATACCTACCCTTTAACTGTGAGGATATATTACAAATGTAATGTATTTTAATTAACCCTGCTGTGAAGAGTTCTACTCGGTTCTCTTCCATGATTTGGAGACATTGGCGCAATAGCCTATACAGACAGTGAGCATGTGCTGTGATTGGACTGATTTTATATTTGTTATCTATTTGTTTTTATTTATTTAGTGTTTAGCTTTTTATCTTATTTATTGGTGTGTGTCTTGTCTTTTTGTATGTGATATGGATCTTGAGTCTGAAATAAAGATTGAATATTTGGGTTTTGGACTGTTGTCCGACAACAGCATGTGTCAGTGTTGTATAACAATGTATAATCTGAATTACTCTGTTAGGAAGATAAATAGAGAAAGTAATTATAGGATTAGACAGTAAAGATAATAATGCCCTACAGCAATTTCCATCGTCCATTGACCGGCTTCTTTTATGAGGGATGCAACATATCATAGAGATGCATAGAAGCATTGATTTGATCATAAATTAAACAATCTTTAAAGCGGAAAAAAGTTGAGCACTAGTCAAAATACTGTGGATTGACCTCAAATTGCATGAAACAAAGGCACAACATCTTCAAACAGATGCACATTACATACTCTAGCATCATATTACATGGCCTCACTACACCTCTGTATGCAAACAGCATCAACTGTAAGACAGCTCCTCTTTTAAACCTCTCTGCAGATAGACAGCTACACTTGAAAAAGAGAGTATTTCTTCACATCTGATACTGATGTGAGCAGAGGCCTTTACAAAGAATACTGACGTCAGAGCTGCTCTCTAGTGGTAGCTCTGGAGAGGATGCTTGTCCCCTCTCATCAGTGAAACAGCTTAACTCAGGACTGGAATAGCTGCGAGTAGTAGATGTGAGAGATCGTCATGAGGCATTGGGGCGGTGCTCCTGAACTCTAAATGTCACAGGTTGGCTTCAAATTGGGGTCAATCACAGGTCTCGGTATGATTTCATTTTTCTGTTATGGACTTCAACCTCAGCATTACTTGTGTGTTGTGAACAGCAGTATCATGCAGTGATGACCGAGGGAATTCAACCCACACCCACCTCAATGTGTCTCCTGTCCCTGGTAATTTAGCAATACAAGCACAACATGAGCTGCTTCATGATGTGGAAGCCAACTCAAATCACCAAAAATTAGAACATCGCATAAAGGAAAAGTCTATTTAAATAGAGAATGGGGTACTCATTTTGGTAGTTCCCCGTTTCCCTTTCGTATATCGTCATATATACCTCAATTCACAGGTGTATTGCTCTTTACAGAATGAATTCCCTCTCTCTCGGGTGTCGAAAAACCGCAGACAGCTCCTTCAGGCTGAAAGACAGCTTTTTCTGACGTTTGTTTGAAAAGGAGTTCCTGTTTGATTGAGTAATTTTCTTGTGAAGGGCAAACTTTCCCAGCTTATCTAAAGTTGAACTTTTTGTTGACTTGGTGTCATATAGGATCAAAGCTGCAAGGCGATATTTATTCTCTACTATGCTATATAGGGCCTTTAACTTAGCAACTGCAGTTACCAAGTCACTTCCTGGTATTATATTTTTCTTGGGCCACTTTCAAAAAAGCATTCTTAACCCTTAGTGGGTCTTTTTTGACCCGGTGAGGTGGTTTTCTTGAAGTATCTTTGTAATTACATTTTATTATCATTTCATATTCCAGCTATTCCTCAAAAAACATATTTTGGATATCATGCCATTCTTATTTTAAATTTACATTTTAAGAAATTGTAGTTTTTGTATTATTACCCCAAGCTTCCATAAGCGGGTCAAAAGTGACCCGCATGCATTTTCTATGGAACCCTATGGGAAAATGTTTTTTTTCAAAATGTAAAAAAAATGACTAAAATTATAAATAGTAACAAATTAAATATAAAATATTTCTAGGGTGAACCAAAATATAATACTAAAATATTATATAAGTGATTTTCCTTAACCAAAATGACAAAAATGGTATAAAAACACATATTATTCTAATACGGGTCCTTTTTGACCCACTTATGGAAGAGTGTAGGGTCCAGTCACTCAGGCATCTAAGGGTTAAAGCAGTCAAAATGAAAGGTGGAAGAAATAGAGAAGCTCAAATGTATCCAGTAGACTTTAAAACTACAATCAAGTGTCCATTAAATTCTCCACCCCCCTTGACCATAGACAATGTGGCAAAGACAACATTTAGAAAGTATAACAATTATGTAATTTGGCTTCAGAAACCACATTTTCATGATAAATTATGTTTAGGCGTTCAACAATTGTTTTTGGAACATTACATTTTTTAATGTTTTGGTGCAAAGCTTCATCTAATCACTTCCACAAACTTAGAAGATTTTCCACATGTTGGCAACAATTATTGCTTTGGGTCTGAATAACAAGGAGGACATTTAGCTCCCTGGTGTGACATTATTGTGATTTAGACACATAATTTGGGCAGAGAGTATATCTACATAAAATGTTGACAAAAAGCAGCTTTACATCGTAGATCAAATGTTGGACTTGCGGATTGATGGAGTTGCATAAAGGGCATTGGGGAGGCAAACAGTCGGGCCATTAAACTAAGTCATACAGAAAGCACAATGGGAGGAACCACATCACGAAATACAGCTCCCAGGCTTCTCCCCCCCCCCCCCTTTTTTCCTTTTCTCCCCACACTCTCTCTCTCTTAACAGTCATCACCGTCGTGAAGTTTCCTTACCGCACGCGAGACATTGGCTCGGTGCCACTGGATGGTCACGGGGGAGTCGGGTGGGAGCCAGAGCTCACACCACATAATAACTGTCTGGCTGTAGTAGTTCCTCCTGTCACTCAATGCAACTCAGAGAGCGACAGTGAGGACAAATGGGAAAGAAACGAGGCATCAGAGGAGTGAGAGGGAAGATGGGAAAAGCCCTGAAGAGAAGCCATATTTGGTGACCCAGGGGGATATGCAAACACACACATCCTTTCATAGATAAGCAAGTCGGCAACGATGTAGTTTACACTTCTGGATGTTTACTGTATAGACATAGAAAGGAACACACAACCATAAAACACACTGTACTTTACCTGCTTGGCCTTTGACTTGCTGATTGTGTCGGAAATTGGCTTTTTCTTCACCTTAACAGCACCTTTGGAGAATAGATCAACAAATTCTTCAAAGTCTACACTTGGTTCTTCGATTGTGTCCCACACCAGTGCACTGGACCTAAAGATAGGGGGGAAAAGAGGACATTATGACAGTATATTGTTTGAATAGGTGGAGTGAGTTCCTCTTTTATTGTGTAATGCCAGTTTTTATTTCTGACATTTCTAGATTGCCTTCAGCTTAGTACTAATTTGTCATCTTTTGCAGCATATAAATCAACTCAATACACTTGTCAAATATGTCAGCTAACAAATTACATTTAAAAGTTTCTAAATTGAAGTCTATTTCAAGACCTCTATTCAGCTACACATTTCCAAGCCTTATTAAGGAAAGAAAACCTGGTTCAAGTAAATCCGCTGCTGACCACAATGCCTGGACTGCATCACTTTCATTTTCCGCAAGGTTAGCATCTCTATAGCCTTCAGAGCACGTGCTGATCTTTATCTTAAGTGGACAAGCTTCCTCTACTGTTCAGTAAATACCTTAGTGCAAATGAGCCATATCTATCTTCACGTTATACAGCATGGCCTTACTTTTTAGCATTCAGCTGTATGCGTGTCCAGTAGAGGGGCTTCATTGGCTTGGGGGGCTCGATCATAGCCTTGGCAGGGCCAGCTTCCTGCACCGCCATGGAGGGCATAAAGCCTGGTGGTGGTGGAGGCCCAAAGCCCGGGGCCGGCGGTGGAGGAGGGGGTCCCATTCCAGGGGGAGACTGCCAAGGCACAC
>NW_011334623.1:139718-169562 GCF_000735185.1 Notothenia coriiceps
GCCATGGAGGGCATAAAGCCTGGTGGTGGTGGAGGCCCAAAGCCCGGGGCCGGCGGTGGAGGAGGGGGTCCCATTCCAGGGGGAGGAGGTGGAGGAGGTGGACCCATACCCGGCGGGGGAGGAGGTGGGGGTGGAGGTCCAGAACCAGGAGGAGGAGGGGGTGGAGGAGGTCCAAAACCTGGTGGTGGAGGAGGAGGAGGGGGAGGCGGAGGTGGACAAGGTCCAAACCCGGGTAAGGGCGGGGGAGGTGGTGGGGGAGGAGGAGCGACACCCCCTGGTAAAGGTGGTGGAGGTGGGGGAGTTTGATGGGCACCGCTCTGTTGTCTCTGCTGGCACGTGCAGACAAAGCTCTCTGTAGATTTGGGGATGGAGGATGAAACAGGAGACGGCACGCTGCCTGATCCTCTGCTGAAAGGCACGTCAAACTTAAAGCCCTCCCCCACAGGTGAGGTCTGGACAGACACCTCCTGGCTCATCTTCCCCAATCTTCCTCCCGTCATCTGTGAGGCCTTGTGGTGGGAAGCACCCAGAGATCCAGTATTATCAGCGCTGCCCTTTGCCAAGGAAGCCTGCTGGCCCTGCAACACAGCAATCTTAATCCGCAGGTCATCGATGGTCCGCTCCAGCTGAGGGATGAGACAGCTTTCATCCTCCGAGGACGACTGACCTGACTTCAACCTGCTGGAGTCTGTCTGTCAGTGAACACAAAATAAGATATTAACTTAGCATGCAACTACATTTGGGTTCACAAAAGGAAACTAAAGTAAATGAGTGTGATGCTGTGAGTTTGTGCTTTTGATAAATGAAGCCATCTTTGAAAGCAGACAGTCAAGCATATTTTGGACTAAATAGACATAAAATGTCCTGGTAAATCTTGGCCACATAATCATTAAATGAATGATGCTTTATGAACAGTACAACACCCACAAATGAGGGAGTTTAGCGACAGAGCTGTGATCAAAATAAGGGTCAAGAGAGTCCATTATGTCTACTCCAGCAGACCTCTGGCTCCAGACTGGTTATAGCAGGATGAGGGGATACCGAGAGATTTGACCCCAGAGACAGAGAGTCTCGTCGGTCTTGACATGGGAAGGGCTTGTGTCTGCTAGTACACATTCCCCAGTTGTGGTCACATCGTTGAATCTAAAGGAAAACGTGCAGTAAGTATAGCCTTCCTAATGTATTAACTCCTGTAGGAAACAGTGAGGTTCACTTTAATGATCTAACAAGTCTTTCAAGACAAGCCTGGCCTCTAGTGGACACAGAGCAGTTTACAGCTGAGCTCTGTGGCTGATGCAGATTTGTGAGACTGGGTTTGAGCAATTTCTCAACACTTTGACAGGTTGTATAGGTATTGTCTTGTTGAATTTGTTTTCCTGTATTGACTAAATGTGTTATGAAAGCTCCTGAAACACTGAGATTCGACCCCACTTTGGCTCCCCCTCAGAAAGAAGAATCTATGATAATCCCATTTCTGATGGTGTTGAAGCAAAGACTGTGCTTTAATTTGAGACAAAGTTAAATCAGTTTTTGATAAGGTAAATTAATAACCCATAAAATATTGTTTTTTTATGGTGTTATACTATATACTGAACTATATATGTTTCAATCTTGAACACTGTCTTTGTCTCTTTTTACCGGCATTTAATGTGCCACTGTCATAAATAACTGGCCCCAGCACAGCCCCAGACATTGGTCTAGATCTGCCAATGACAAAACCAAAAAACAACATTTCTGATGATGCTCTCTGATTTAAGGTGACACTACAATAAATGAAATCCAATATTATGCACAAAGGGGAAAACAGGGCAATCATGCAGTAAAATATTTCTAGATGTAGAGGAGATGTAACCAACCTGAGCAGGTAGAGCTCCTGGGGTCTTGGCTGATTGATGCAAACATGATCTCAAGCTTTGTTCTCTGCCTGTGGGTCGCCCCCCATACAGTTCCCACAGGTGAGAGGAAACTGGCAGGCCGACAGATGCCCAGGTGTACAGCTGCTCCTCCTGAAAACAGTTTAGAAAACAAGCAAGCACATTTACTGTAAAGGAGATCAGACCCAAAGTCAGATGGTGGTGCTTAAAACGACATGCTCAAACCAAGTACTACTACCAACATATTCCCAACAGTGTGAACACATGGTGGGATCCAATAAAAGTTTAACAACATTCACAGGGGATATGAGTCAAGTAGAAGCTTTTTATGAACCCTTCAAGAGTGGAAACACCTGAGAATAAAAACAGCAGTCGAACAATAAAGATTTATTCCTTTTGCATAGTCAATGTGACACACAGTCAAACATATTGAGACATTCAAATAAATTCTCCGCTTTTTGAAGCATCTTAACTGAAAACGCACAAAAAAAAATGGTGAATGATTTGGAGGACCTGTTGAACCTCATAGGCTGAGCATCAATGGTATTAAATCAGAACGGAGCAAAAAAACACACTGAAATAATTGTTCCTGCTTCTCCCCTCTTCATCTTTCTTCAAAGACAACACCAGACACTATAACGAGCACCACAAAAAATGTAAACAAAGCGTGTAGTGGTAAAAGTCTAAAATAAACAAACCAAACTTTCCCTGATTTTCTATAATACTTTTTATTTGACCAATAAAAAAAGCAATTATTTCCAAGCAGACTGTGAGTTAGAACGTAATGCTATTCAATTCAAAATTAAAAAGCTTTTATTGTCATTGTACAGAATACAGCGAGATTTATAGTCACTGCTCCAGCGAGTGCTTTGAAAACAGACATATTAAAAACACAGATTAAAAGGTCTGATGGTTTCGACCAGCAAGTGCTAAATGCAGCAGTGCTAAAGTGCTAATGCTATGCAGTGACACACTAAATGCTTATACACGGCAGTGTTAATCAAGTCATTATCCAGTGAGATCACATACATGTGCTACATTTGCTGAGAAAAAAACCCTCAGTACAAAACCCATTATGTGTTAAGGTAACCTGACCTACAGCCAGAAACAAACACACACAATGTACAGAGCATGCCAGATCGATGGAAGCCCATGCTACCTATCCTCCTAAAACCTTATTTTAGATTGAATGAAGCCGATGAAGTATTGAATTTCAGGCAGTATGCAGAACAAGAAACGAACAAGTCATACATTTATTCACTTCAGCAAAGTAGTGACATTGGATGCAATATCATATTTAGGTAGCAAAGAGAAGGACATACAGAAGAGGAGAGGAGAGATAAAGATGGAAATAGGGAGATAGAAAAAGAACAAGGACATTTAGAAAGAGATTGTTTTCAAGATGTAATTTAACTGTAAATTAAAGAAGAATTATGTAAAAATAGAAATAATGAATGGGGCTAAAGGGTGCAGGGAAGCATAAACAGAGTGTGATCATTAATTTAAAAAGGGACGTTAACAATAACACAGGATCTGTACTCTGAATGGCAACATCAAAGGTTGTTCTTGATCAAGCTGAAAAATGCAGGACTCCAGGCCAAAAGCAGAGAATGAGGACAAAACAAAAAAGAACGACAACATAAAAGGGGGGTGGGCTCGAAGAGTGCTACTCGGACATGGTGAGCTTTCTGCTGGGGAAGAGCAGCCTGAGCCCAAGGCACGTGGAATTGTTACATAACATGGTCAGCAGATGGTCTACGCAAGCACAGAGTGTCAGAGCGACTGCTATTAATCCAGCCATGCGAGGAAATGCCTGAATAAGAGTGTCTGGGTCTGTCCTTTTGTAAATATGAGTGCACACGGGGCACAATTGTACATAAAAAGCAAGAACTCTGCACTTTGTGACAACACACTGAGCAAGAAGAATAAGATATAACTTTATAAAGCATGCATGTTCTGGTGAATGTGTATTTCTTTGTGTTTAGGTAATGCATAATATGATATGATATATGATATATTATCATACTTTGTGCATATGTGCATGTACAATGTAAGTCTATGAATAAACATCTGTGGGGGAGGTGCATTTTCCGCTAGAGCCACACTAATCTGTTCACATTCTTTGAAATAAAACAAACACAATAATAAGAGTCAACAGCTCTGTGAGGCTGTACTCAGATCAACACTAAACACTAATACACACAAGTCAAATGGATCAACAACGTGATTACAACTCATCTTGTGGCGAGCAAGATTATCTGTTGCATATCAATCAATTTAACAGTCGTTGAGATATTTCACTCAAAAAATGTTTAAATTAATGTTGTAAGACTTAAATCTTGAGATATTTCACTGAATAAGTGACAACTCCTGATTGTGGTGCTATGGAAAAAGTGAGGGATTTATCATCTGGGCACAATGAGAACATATTTAGAACATTTAATTGAAGTATTTCCATAATTGTTGACATTCACACACAACAATGATCAACCCCATAATGGCGCTATAGAAAGTATCTCTAAGAGGCTGTAGAATTACTCATGAATGATTCATATTTCATGGCAAACCAGACAATACTTGTTGAGATATTTCAGTCTGAACCCAAGTAGTGGTCTGACATACATTGTCATCCGTTGAGCCAGTTTGCTAGCATTGATAAAAATAGCACTAATGATACAATAAATCATTAAACTCATCTCAGCGTCCTATTGTGTGAAATGTATTACAACAAATGTAATTCTTTTAACTTCTCTGAGAAATAAAGACACATCCATGCACACATAATCAAATAGGATTTACCAAGTCACTTCCTGGTATTGAAAGATATTCACATGAAAGATATTCTAGTTGTAATAATTATTTGGCAGATTTGTAAATATAATGCACACAATGTACAACAATATTTTGTATTATTGCCGATTTATTTTTATCCCATATTTTATTCCTTCTTATTCCATTCCATTGCGATGCAAAATTTGCAAATACTTTTATATTTTACTATATTTTGTATTATTTTAAATATTTTTCTAGTTCTCTACCTGTGTTTTTAATTCTTGTTTTTATGCACCACAAGTCAAATTCCTCGTACGTGTAAACCTACCTGGTAATAAAACCTGTTTCTGATTCTGATTCTGACAGTGTGTTGACTCAAAACAACCATCATGCAGTTCAGTCGGATGGATTCAGCTACAGGGGAACTTGAAAGAAATAGCTAAGGCGGTGGCTGTGGTGAAGGATTTGATGCACATGAGATTAGTTCTCTGCAAAGCATTACAGGAATGGAGAATTAAAGATTCATGAAATTAACTTGGAAGGGGCCACACTGTCTACGCGCACCACTGCTCTTCAGATAATGAAAAGTCTCGGGGACCAATCACAGTTATACAGCAGTAAATACAGAAAGTCTGATAAGCTTTGCATTGCTCTCTAACATATGTTGGCTACTGCAAATCCCTTTGAGCTAAATTCTTCGATCGTATCAGCTGATAAGCACATGTTAAATAACTACATGTATGTGCTCCAAACACAGCCCATGGGACAATCACTAACAAGATGCATCCCATTGTGGTAAGCTAAAGATACAATTGAGCTGTATCCCTGCAGTTATTGCCTTTGAAATCAAATACATACCATTAAATTGCTGATGCAGGGCAACTCATGTCATCATTTTTTTAAAACTAGCATGATGGCAGACAGTGAAGAGAGGTCTTACATTAAAGAGTGCTGAGACAGGGCTGTCACCATGGGGCTCTGCTGTGCTGTCACTGAAAGGCTGCAGCAGACCTTGGACCAACAGTCGCTGACACAGTTCCTTCGCCTCCTCTTCTGTAGACCCGTCTTCATGATGCATACACAGCCAGTCTAGAAGAGTGCGACCTGAGAACAAAAAAAGCAATGAAGTGCAATGATAAAACTAGAAAAAAACTAAAAATACAGAGCTCCATTTTCCATCATAGGAATAAACTGCAGGTACTCATGTTGGCTCACTATGACTGAATATTTGTGTTTCTTTGTCTGGAAACGTTACATTTTAAGTTAAGATAAATATATCCTGATTCTGGATTCCGTATTACTTATTTCTTAGTATCAGAATGAGGCAATTGCAAGTGTTAGTTGAAAAGAGATGTCTCAGTTTCGGTTGTGATAATGAAACACCTACACGTGCAAACTCCGTTCACACCATTTACATGTGGGTGACAAGAGAGATGGTGTTAATTGTGCTGTGCAACATTTTTACAAATGCTGGATCACATTCATGGTACAAGTGCATCTAATAATATAACTGTTTTAACTAATACAGTCTTAAAACACCTATGGATGAACTTGATATAACTGATAAGTGGGTTTTTGGTGTCAGACAAGCATCAACACAATGTTTGACCTGGTGGTGTGGTTGTATCATTTATTCATTCTACTTTTAAATAAGACATTGGAAAAACAAAGTAGTTTCTCTTTGTCTCGGAAATCAGGAGTAAATACTTTTTTTTTCATGGAGCCAGAGTTAGAAAGAAAAGTGAGTTTGAGCTGTGGGAAATGTGTCATCGTCTCGAAATCCCTGGATCCCAGATAAGGAAGAATCCTGTTTCTTAATGGTGGCAGGAACACAACCATTAGGGGAAATAGTGACTAAGCGACAGCACCAAAAAAAAAGGATTGAGACTGGAGGAAAAACACAGCTCTGTTACTTAAGACTCCAACCATGACACAGAGAGTGCAGTCAGTTGTTAATGCTGTTAGACTAGCTTAGTATCTATTAAAAACATGTGATTCAGTGGACGGCCTCAAATGAATAAACAAAGTCCTACTGTATGACTCATGGCGCTGTGGACGTTGAGCAGTTTGATGGCTAGCACTGAAAACCGATTGCATTTTATGGATTGTGTGACAGAATTAAATAGGCACGGTCAAATCTTCAAGAAAGACAGTCTCACAATTACAGTTTTTCTCAATCGCTAAACCCACTATTTAGAATCAAAATTCCTTTCATCAAACCAACAGCACAGCCATCGAAACAGAAAACCATTTCTCTACAACAGTATACCATTTCTCATTGATATCACACAAAATGCAGATGCTAAGCAGTGTTTTGCAAAACAGATCACACAATTCTCTAACTGAAGTTACAATTCTCTACACAAAGATCAAAAATCTGTTGTGTAACTCATGTCTACAAAACAACAAATAATCTTCTCACAGTGGATAACACTTCCTCATAAACTTAGACCATAGCTACACTAATTGACACTTGATGTGCAAAATATTAACACTTGTTATCAGTCAATCACCCCATTGAAAAAGGTAACTCCATGGAATGTACTGTATACCTTACAGTAATGATGTTACATTGAAAACATTTACATGATAGAATTTGCATGACTGNNGTTGTTAATGCTGTTAGACTAGCTTAATATCTATTAAAAACATGTGATTCAGTGGACGGCCTCAAATGAATAAACAAAGTCCTATGACTCATGGCGCTGTGGACGTTGAGCAGTTTGATGGCTAGCACTGAAAACCGATTGCATTTTATGGATTGTGTGACAGAATTAAATAGGCACGGTCAAATCTTCAAGAAAGACAGTCTCACAATTAATACAAATGAGTTCACGTTAAAGCATTTAAATCGAGAATGTGTGTTAAAAGTCTCACATGTTTCAAATGTTAAATTGTTCCCCTTATTTTCTATCAGTCCTCCCACTCTCTCCTAAGGGCCCAATGGGACCTGGAGAACTNCCACTTAGTAATGACTGTTCAAATAGTCTTCTCATGAGCTGACAAATGTTTGTTTTTGGAGAAGGTATCTGGTTTTGGAAGGGGTATTTTTAGTTTTGAGTGCCTTAGAGCACTTTGCAAGAAATGTATATTGTTATGGTAGAATGGGTTATTATGGTGACCGGAGTTTCAGTTATGAAAACACATTTGTCTCATTAGAGGACAATTTGTTCTGTTTCGATCGACTTATTCTTTTTTGTGACCAGTATTTTCAGTTTTGGTCATGTAAGTGCATTTTGCAAAAGATATTCAGAGTTATGGCAAGTGTGTTTCTGTTTAGATGGCTATGCTCTTGTTTTGAAGAAATGAATTTAGATTCTAAAAAGTGGGTTTAGCGATTGAGAAAAACTGTAATACAAATGAGTTCACGTTAAAGCATTTAAATCGAGAATGTGTGTTAAAAGTCTCACATGTTGTCAATTGTTTCAAATGTTAAATTGTTCCCCTTATTTTCTATCAGTCCTCCCACTCTCTCCTAAGGGCCCAATGGGACCTGGAGAACTCTCTGAACTGATTGCTGTGACATGCATTACTGAATCAGTGAAAGACTCAATGGTGACATAACCAGAGTCTGTGAATAAAAACAGCATATGTCCTATAATTACCAAATGCCATATAGGCCAAATGTTAATGTTCGAGATACAATGCGCCTCCATTGTTTGGCTGCAATAATTTCACCTGACGAAATGTGAATGGATCTCATATCATGACACATTATTGTCATGCAGATAAACTGTCACTTGTGTTTAGCATCCACAAGTGTGCACTGGATGGGTTGTGTGTGTGTGTGTGTGTGTGTGGATTCCCCTGGGGGGCGGGGGGGGCAGAGCTGCTTGAGAGTAGATTTATGAGGACATGTGGCTCAGACAGTGGAGAGCAGCTGAGCTCCTGAAATGCAACAGAAAATGAGGACAGAGTGGCATTGTTTCATTAGAAATAGGCTTTTGTTCTTGAGACACTTCTCAATAAAAGAGCCCCCACTGTTTTATCATGACTTTCATGAGCTATTGTACTTTTAAATCATAACTTTATTATTCCCGCTGTGATCATTTGTATAATGATCTCATTTGTAAGTCACTTGAATTAAAATTACTAGGCTATTAACATAATCATTTTACAAAAACATTGCATAATAAGCTAATCTCAGACATGGCTGGGGATTGG
The DNA here is from genome assembly GCF_000735185.1 of Notothenia coriiceps. Taxonomy (NCBI): domain Eukaryota; kingdom Metazoa; phylum Chordata; class Actinopteri; order Perciformes; family Nototheniidae; genus Notothenia; species Notothenia coriiceps. The sequence continues at coordinate 148,529 of NW_011334623.1, forward strand.
AGCCAAACCAAAAGGAGTCACATCTGCTCTCTTTGGGATTTCCAGCAACAACAGGAATAAATGAAAAACCAATTAGGCATAATATTTGAATTGTGATTTGTCCCTGGTAAGTCCTGATGTATTCAGTCAAATATTGCTTCTCTGAGAGTCAATAAAAGCTTTTTCTACATAGGTCTAATGACTTTCTATATTATTATCTCAAAGATCACATGTAAAGGCCATTAGCCACAATGTATTGATCCTGCTAACATGTATGGCTTGTATTAACTAAAGCATGTTGTAGGTTACTCTCTGTGCCATACTTCCTTTGTTGTCAATAAACAACGCTCTTTATTTTCCCACATGCATCATCTGCAGCTGGATATAGTCAACAACAAAAGCCTACAGTGCCTAGCTGATTTACTGTAGGAAGCTAATTAGCGCTTCTTTAAAAGGAGACGGAGATTTACCTCTTGACTAAGAACACTCAGGCTTAAAGCTAAGTACTACAGACAGGAAGTGAGGTATTATCAATCAAGAGACACAATGACAACAAGGCGTTGTTGGTTTGGCCTCTTGTGTGAAAGTCCTGTGTTTCTTTCCCCATCCATCACTCTAAATCCTCCTCTTATGGATTTCTGGCTCTGTATAAATGTCTTCCTGACTTCCTCCTTTGCTCCTGTCATAATTAGGTCACTAAAGGTTGGTGTTGTCTCCTTGTTTTTCTTCTTTTAACCGTGTGAATAGATGATAAACCCTACTCAGTGTAGCAGTCCCCTGGTGCATCACACTGATGATGCTGATTATAAAATCCATTTCAAATAGTCCAATAACATTCGTAAAAAGGTGCTGAGACAGACATCCTTGTTCCTATCCATTCACATGTTTGCAACATCCCTCTATCATCCATTTGATTAAAAATACAAGACCACTCTCTGCTAGTTCACAACATTAAATCAAGAAGCCCCCAAATACCTCTCTTTTTCTCTGAACTATACGGAAAGACTCACCAGAGAAGACGTCCAGGTAGGGCACTGTGGAAGTGGAGGCCTGCCGTCCATACTGTGCTCTCCTGGAGCCCAGGGTCCAGTAGTTCCCGCCAGTGTTTCCCTTCTCAGGTGTCTCCTGCTCTGGAAATGTGGCCTCACCACTCTGCCTCCTTCTTAGCTTATCTAACTCTGTTAACCAGTCTGCTGCCCCACTGAGGGACCCAGCAACTGAGCAAGACCTCTTCTTGAGCTTTCTTAATACCTGGGTCGATTCTACAGCAGCATCGTTGACATCTGTTTTCCTGGGCACATTGGGACTGGTAATAGGGGAGCCAATTGGAGAGGTGAGATTCCTGGTGGTGGTCTTAACATAGGAGGGGTGGACTGGAGGGTAGAGTTTGACAGTTGAAGGGGAGACGGTGGAGGATGTCCGCCTATGCTGAGGAACGTCTGGCGTTAGCAGACTAAATGACAAACTACTCTTCCTCCTTTTTAGAGAGAGGAAGTCCCGTCTCCCGGTTTCCTCTTCCCTCTCCATAGACAGGTCCATGCTGCTCACACTCTTGTGAGGCCCCTTCGAACCTGCCACCACCGGGTCCAAGCAGACACTTGGCACACTTGTATTTATGCTCTGTGCAGCCAGAACTGGGCTCTCCAAGTCTTCTTGGTGCTCCTCAGCACTCTCATACGTGGAACTGTTAGTCGTATTGTCGTGGAAGCTGTATGTGCTGTTAGTGTTTGGGAGAAGGCTTCCACTGCTTCTCTCTGTATCCGGGCCCGAAGAGGCTGGACCACTTTCACTCGGGGTTCCTGTACCAGATGAATTACTTGATATGACATAGCTTTCGTTCTCCACATTCTTATATTTCTCGCTTACTTCTTTTGGTACGCATTCAACACCAACAGGAGGAGAATAAACATCCTTTTCTAGATTTAATAGCTGAGGAGACTCTAGCTTCTCCTGGACTTTATTCCCCTCAGATGATAGTCCTTCAGATAGATTAACAGTAAGCACTTCCTGCTTGTCACTGGACTGGTCTCTTATGGCTTGCTGGATGTCAGAGAGCAGGTCTTCATGTTCAGCTGCGGCCGAGTGAAAACTGTAGAGGTCAGCATCCGACCCTGAGCTTGTTTTCCGGCCAGTCTCGACATCTGATAGCATGCCCATCTCATCAGCTGACGCCTCTGCACTTGGTGTGGGCCCTGCTTTGCTCAAGTGTGCTGACCGCCCATCGTCCAACATATCATCCTTAGACACCCCTTTCGCCTTTGATAAACTCTTCCTGATCTTCATGCCAGAAAACATAGAGCCCTTCGACTCAGACTTCGATTTCTTCCTACCGGCTTGTTCTCCTGCTTTACTTATCTTGTTGTGGGACTTTTTAGATTTCTTGTCCACATCCCTCTCGTCAGCATCGCCGTCACAGGAGACATCCCCTGCTGCTCCTCCACTTCCTCCTCCTTTCTTCTGCTTTGTTTCCTGGTTCCCCATGTTTCTAAACAGGCGGACTCCCTTTGCTAACAGGCCATTCTGCTGGGGTCGAGGCTGGGCATGCTGGGCTTCCTCCTGGGATGCTATTGATGCTTCTCCTCTGTTGGTCAGAGCCCTATCAGAGCTGCCTAATCCCTGCTGTCTGCCCACCACAGTTAAAGGCAGCTGTGAGAATGATGCTGCCTCCCCCTGTGCCGCTGATGCTGATGATGAAAGGAGGAGGAGACTGGCACTGACAGCCGCGGGCTCACTACCACTCACTCTTTGCTCACCCCCCCTCCCGTGCACAGCCTCGCTCACTCTCTTATCCTTCCTCTCTTGTTGCCCCTCCTTTTTATCCCCATCTGCTGCTGCACGCTCTGCTGTCTTGCATAACGGGCTGCTGGACGAGCGAGCGAGTCGTTGATGTTCAGGAGTGTGCGATCCTTGTCCATTCTCGACTGAAGTGCAAATGACTGGTTTAGGATGCTCTAAAATGCACTGGTGTTGATTGAGGAGTGAGTTCTGTTGTTTACGGAGGAGGTTGGTAACGCTGCTCTTCCTCCTGCCTTTGAAAGTGGTGGTAAAGAAACTCTCTTTCAGAAAGGGCACCTGGGTCTCCACCGTCTTAAAAGTCTGCATCCTGACCACTGTGGCTTCATCCAGAGGGGAGAAGATCTAGACAGGATGAAGTGAAGAGGAACATTTACATTGGTTCATTTGATACATTTAAGCTTAACTGTAAGAGAGAATCTGCTCCCGGTGGAGTCATGATGTCAAAGTTGAACATGAGTTCAAGCTGACATAATTCAGTCTTATGTCTCTTTTTGCCATGGACTGTACACATTTAGTGAATAGTGATCATTGTTCCATTAAATTCTTTCACTCTGTGTTTTAGCACTTTGCATGTATTTGTCCATTACTTGTACACTTAAGATGTTTGGATTTACAAACACAGTTATCTGGATTTAAGTTAAGAAAAGATGGATTAACATTCACGTAACACAACTGGTGACAGCAAGAGAAACTTTGTGAAATTACCATTAAGCAGGCATGTATGAAAAGTGAAAAAGTGAAATCAATTAGTCAATCTAGTGAAAATGTAAAATGCAAACTGAGTTATCCTAATATTTGCAGATTTCTTCTCATCTTATACGAGCGTACTCAATATAGTCGGTGGGAGCTGGTGGGACCAAGGATCTTGCGATCGCCTTTTTTCAAAAAAATATTAAATAATACAAAATGTTCTATTTCTGTATCCACAGAATGGGCAGACGGACTCTTAATCTAAATCAAAATACTGTATCATACATAGCGAAAATGAATCTATTTCAGCATGCCAAATATGTCTGATGTCAACATTTAGATATTCTTACTGCTATTTACTTCTTCTCAGGTAGTGCAGTTGGAACTATGTCCAAAGTAAAATACATATTACAGTTTTAATATCGCCAAATATTTCATTCAAAAACATCTGTTAAAGCTTGAATTGACATGATCTAAATGGTGTATGTGTGTGTGGGCCTGAATCAAGTCATGCCTTAGGACAGATTACTGCTATGGGTGTGGTACAGATAAGGTTTAGCCATTAGACACTAATTGATTGAATTAAAAAGTAAGTGGTTTGAAGTAAGAAAACACATCCAGGGTGTACACCAGATAAACGCAAACAAATATATATATATTTTTTAAATAACACATTGTACTAACAAGGCCCCTAATTGTAAGACATTTGTTGTTACTAGGTTCATTAAACTCCTTACAGTTTACTTTATTCAAATCTTAAATAATGACATCAGTTTCTACTTCTGAGCACTCTAGGACATCGTCTCTGTAAAACAAACGCACTTTTAAATCACTTTCCAATGCAAGCCAAATGTGTAATATGTACATGTATATGAAAATACAGTATGTGAAATATCGATGATCAACCTTTAAGATAGATATTTTAAAACATATTATTATAAATGACAGTGTACTTGCCTGTGACTGAGCCTGTGACTTCTCCTCCCTGGTTTAGAAAACAACACAAATGGCTGTTTGTCTTCCTCTGTGAGCCGCTCCTCAGCCATGGGTCACATGAAGTTGGTATTTTCCTCATCACATGTCTGGTCTCCTTCGCCAACTTCCATTAGCACCGTCTCAGACTCCCCTTACTAACTTCATCAGGCCTCATTATGGGAAAATACACAACTGCGCAACGGTCAAAGAACATTACTGTGCTCATTCATTTTCTGGGTATAATTAGACACTCAGTTCGAATGGTGTGGTGGTGTCAGACAGTGATGCACAAATTTAATTTAACACCAAGTTAGACGCAAGCTTCCACGCATAATATCAAGTCGTCCAGTGTTATCTAGTTGGAATAGTCCACCATGATGCAACTTTTAAACCCCCCTCCCACCCAAGAAGATATCAGCTGTGTCTTCCTAACATTACCTGACATTGCAGCAACTCTAAATACAAACTTGAACAACACAGGTTTATGAAAATAGGGGATAAAAGATAACTCAATTAGAACAATATTAAAAAAAAGTCAAAATGACAGATCATAGCTTTTAAAATTATAACACATTTAACTCTGAGATCAGGTACATCGCCTTAAATTATAATCATTATCTACTGGATTTCATTACAAACTAAATATATATTCTTTTGTATATCAAGTATTATTTCAGTAGTAGTAGTAGTAGTAGTAGTAGTAGTAGTAGTAGTAGTAGTAGTAGTGGTAGTAGTTTCCATATTCATGAAATCACCCTGTGTGTAAATAAAGGTTACAATTATACATACAGATACAAAATAACATTATAACTTGCGACATGAAAAAACTGATAATTTCTGTCAAAAAGGTTTTTGTTTTTTTATTGACTTAAAATATGAGTATGATTGCATACTTGAAATGTAACAAAATGTTTGTGTTCACAATTTTGGTAGTTTACATTCCCAATATTTAAGTACAAAAACCTCATATTTTACTGAATAAGGTATCATGACACTGGAGCACATTCCCCCCGATGACACACATGGGATATTTGTTAACATCTCTTTGCACTCAGCACATATGAATACAATTGTACTAAAATGATCCAATTCTTCAGTACGTCAGTTGTCATAATAAAGGCTAGGTTATCCTTTGCCCTCAATACCTTTTGCACTGTATTCAATATCTGGGTGGAAATAATGTAAAAACCATCTTAAAATAAGAATAAGATAATGTGCAATACAAATAAACAATTAAAATAAATTCTTATTTATCCATCAAGAAGTCATTGGCCTCTTCATGCTGACTTGTTGGTGTATGGAAAAACTTGATGACCAAAATAGCTATCAATTCTATTTACAAATCAATTGCTGCTTAATAATAAGAAAAAACTTCACCCAAAAATCATTTTAAATGCAACATAAAATATTCCGGCTACGACAGAAAGTTAAACGATGGTTACTTCAATGATTGCAAACCTTATTTTTCAAGATCCAAAATATATATACTTTTAAAATTTCAAATCTAAATTTAATTTCATACTTATAAGCCTAAGCAAGTACAATTTTAGAAGTGGGACTGCCAGAAATACAGCTATTTCTCAAGTCAAAGAGTGGCGGCCCTCTACAAAAAGTACCGTAGCTGTATCATTTTGTAGAAATCTAAAAGATAGTGTAACATCAAAACACACATCTTTATAAATGGACATCTTTGTGTGTGCAATCAATCATTGTATATCAAGTCAGAAATATTCAAATAGACACAAACAGAATATCATCAATGTATAATCATTACTCTGGACAGAGAACTGCAAGTACATTAAACACAACCAATGTACTTATTGTCTCCACCATAAAAACCACAACAATCACATTGAACACTACAGCAGTTCACTGACTGTGGTGCCACACAAATATCCACAACTCAATTCATCAGAAGAAGAATTTTCAGACTGGCTCAAAATCTCAGGAATATCTAGAAAACCTCAAAAATTAATATCACAAAAATAACTCTGTTGACTGAAGGACACAATTCAAGAACTTTTTTTTATATTCCATCAGACACAGGGAAGCTATATTTATGTAGAAAGGCAATGTACATAGTTTCTGATAAAAACACCTGCCAGTCAATAGGAGACAGGTCAAATCAGTACGATGTAGAAGCATGTGAACACTAACACTAGTTTTTGTCTTGGCTTTCAGTGACAACAGATTCCATGTTTTGTTTTTAATGCAAAACCACTCTGCACGTTACAGATCTATGTAGAGACAATATAATACATGTGAATACCCAGCCCTGTGACAAATATATCCTTTCCTCTTGTGTCAATTGCACTTCAAAGATTCTCCTGCAAAGCATTTTAAAGCCCTTTTCTATTGGTTCCCACATTCAAACGGTTGAATTCATTAAGGAGAGAGAGAGAGTTTTCATAACTGAATCTCACTACTGTATACACAATCCTTCAAGCACACAGTTTTGCTAAAAGGATGCTCCAACACCAACACATATCTCATAAACCACCACATGGGGTTGCTGTGCTGGACACACCAGCAGAGAAACACATTAAGGATCTCTAAGCAAAGATACTCCACAGAAACAACTACATGGATGCTTCTTCCTTTTTCTTCTCCTGTGTTAAATCTTACTCTTCCTAGTCCTTTACGTTGACTCCCTGGGAATCCTTCTGTGGAAGACCACCGACTGCCTCTGCTGGAACTGCTGCTTCCGCCTTTTTTTCTGGTCCCATTGGCACATTAGTATCATCTTAAAGGTTGTACGGAAAGTCTTGTTGCACAGGGCGTAGCACATGGGGTTGACTGTGCTGTTGACGTAGCAAAGCCAGTACCCAACAGCCCACAGTGTCGCTGGGATGCAATTTTTGCAAAAGGCATTGATCAGCACCATGATGTTGTAAGGTGTCCATGTTATGATGAATGCAAAGAGGATGGCACTGAGAGTTTGAGCTGCCTTCTTCTCCTTCACTAAGGACATGCGCTTCCTCTTAGTGATCTGAGTCCGGGCACGGGTTGCAAAACGCTTTGCCATAGCTGCCTCTTTGAAGGATATTGGGACAGAGGGGGATTTAGTGGTGGTGCTGGTGGTAGAATTGTCGGTGGCGGTGGTAGCAGTTGTTGAGGGACCATTCAAGCCTTGGTTCGAGTTGGACTGGATGATAGGCATCGATTGAATCTTGCGTGAGCCGAAGCGCTGGTGGTATGCACTTTTTTCTGAATTTACTTCACCATCGGGAGTAGTGGTGGCAGTGGTGTTAGTGGTGGCGGTTGAGAGGCTGTCTCTACTATACTCCTCTCCCCTGAGGGGATCGTTCTCTGAGGCTGCATCCAGATCCTCACATGAGGTGAGTTGGGAGTTGACAGCAGCTTTTATACCAGGCAGGCTGAGAACGATGGAGAAAATAGCATGACTCTGGGAAATCATCTCTTTGCCCCCACATTCCTCATCCTCTGAAGACCCAGAGTGATCCAACGAGATTGCAGCATCGTTGTTGTTCCAGCTGTCGCTGCTGCTCTGGTCTGGATCACCCTCTCCTTGCCGGATACTGCCAGGTCTCCAGGAGCGAACCCCAGGCCAGCAGTGGAAGCGGCCAACCAACTCCCGACATGTGCTTCTTCTCCGTGATAACCTAGTTAGCTCGTAGCTGCTGCAACTTCTAGAACTTCCTGTCTGATGGACGAAACGGGCTTTCTCGCCCCCACCACTCCCTCCTTTTCCTCCAGCCCCACCACGACTTCCCGAACCCTGCAACCCAGCTAACTCCTTCGAACGGTTCTGGGTTTCCTGGTAAATTAGCCAGTAGAGAACACTCATTATCGTCACAGGCAGGTAGAAAGCAGCCATGGCTGTGCAGAAAGTTATAGTGGGCTCTGTGAGGAACTGAATGTAGCATTCATCTGAGGGGACTGTCCTTTTACCCTCAAAAAACTGCCATAGGATGATGGCTGGGGCCCACAGAACAAGAGAAACAAACCAGGCCAGGCCGATCATGATCCCAGCTCGCTTTGTGGTCCTTTTGGCTCGGTAGGTCAAAGGCCTGGTGATTGAAAAGTAGCGGTCAAAGCTGATGACCAGTAGGTTCATAACTGAAGCATTGCTAGCCACATAGTCTATAGCCAGCCACATGTCGCATGCCCACTTGCCCATGGCCCAATAGCCCATTACAAGATAAGCTGTGTAAAGGTTCATGGAGATGACCCCTATGATGAGGTCAGCCACAGCCAAGCTCAGCAGGAAGTAGTTATTGACTGTCTTAAGCTGGCGATTAACTTTGAAGGATACCACCACCAGGACGTTGCCGATGACGGTGATCAGTGACAGCATGCCTGTCAGCAAGACAATGATGATAACCTGCCACAAAGGAAGGCTAACCACGTGATGAAGGGGTGTTGTTATGTTCTTAGATTCTGAGGTGAGGTTTAGGAGATTGCTGGTGGAAGATGAATTATTCTCCAGGGAATTCAAAGATTGTGGGAAGGCTCCGGCTGATGGTAGTGAGGTGATTGCAGTCAGGAAGAGACCAGGGTCTGTGCTGTTGGAGCTCATCGTTGTGTCATGGCATATTCTACAGAGAAAGACAGAAAAGGGAAGAAAGGAGGGACAGAGAGAGGGGTTGGGGATTTGAACAAAAGGGTAGGTAGAAAGGGGAACAAGGATAGAGGGAAAAAGAAAAAAGGACACATGAGCATTGGACATTTCCATTTATATCCAGTAGGTGAGGCTAGAAACCTTCTATATAAAGCCCGATGTTTGGAAAAGAAAAGATGCTTGGGACTGATTTGCCCACCTTGTTAAGCATAAGCAATCACTCATAACTTCATTTGTAGAGGATATTTATGCACACTGTAAATGCATTTGCTGGCCATATATCAAATTACAACTTGACATCTGAATAAATAAGGCTAGACAGCCAAAACTTCCAGTGAGAGAGAATGACTGCAATACACATCTGCTCCTTATGACACCCAGCAAATTGCAAAGACAATTACCTTACACACAGATAATGTTCATACATGGTTGCATATAAAATAGCTGTTTTGGTGGGATTTCACCTTGCGTTACGTTATTATTATTACTGTATGACTTGTGTGGGTGGTTTTCTTGTGTCACGTACTGTATCAGGTGTGGAAGTTGCACGCTGGTGATTTTTATTTAAAATGTAGTTGAATGGTGTCAGATCTTGTGTCTGCCTGTTTGTCGGTCTGTCAAACACATACAAGGTGAAATCGTTTTTCTTGTGATGTGTTTTGTAGTTGTAACGCTCGTACTTTGTAGATAGATTTTTCTAAAACATGAAAATGACAGCCAACAGCCAGGTACCAGCCATTAGATGTTCAAACACCAAATCAATGACTGACTGATGTCACGGATGACGTTGCTGTCTTTTCAGCTAGGCCATAAAAGTAAGTAGACATCATCCTAAGTATGGGCTTGCAGACATCACCAAGGATGGGGGACAAAGAGGAGATACATTCATTGACGAGAGATTTTTAGGACCTTGGGAGGTATTCTGAAATTGTTCCTGTCTGAGTACAAAGGTTGTTGTTGTCAGTTTGACAGTATGAATTCCCAGCTCTTGTTATTTTGTCACCGGACTTGATCTAGTGTTCCAGGAGCCCTCTAAGAAAAACAAGGTTGAAAACTGATTTTGGGCAGAGAAAGCTTTCACAGCCAAAACCTTAAAGAGACAAATAGCACGGTGAGAGCTACCAGCAGCATGATCCTGAAGAGCATGGAGTGCTGTTTGTTGTCTGGGGATCACTTCACAATGGAATGGACAGTCCTGTGGATTTTGGCAAAGCAATTCTTGAAAATTGGATAATTAGGTGAGGAATTGGCATTTTATGAAGCAGCATGTCATATCCATTTCAACATCTTAAGTTTTTGCCGTGCAATCTGTTATATATTAACATCATGTTTTCCTTTTAAATGTTTGCATGTATGTTGTTAAAAATATATGTTTGACAGCAAGAATAGTAAAATAAGGAACAAATCAAATGTGCACTATGAGTGAATGTGTTGTTCATGTATCAACAGTTAAACCACTAAGTTAGGTAGAACGCAAAAGAGAGAGAGAGAGTGGGGTATAGCTGCAGTACACATTCACATAACTTGAACAAATGTGTGCAATTATTTTTAAAGATGGGTTTAGTATGGATGTTATTTCAATACACTTTGTAAAAATATGATTTGTTTGGTTACAAATACAACAACAAACTGCAGTTTCTTTATAATTTAGTAATCTCTATTTTCATTTGGAGTCATTTTAGATCACTGTGAGTGATTGTACAAAGCGCAGCACATTTCCCTGAACTGTCTTTTTATTGTAAAGCCATGAACATGGTGTTCTTCCGCTCACGTTTATGACAATGGTTCCTATTAAATCTGACACTAACCTGAGCCTGTTTGAAGGGAACAAACACTGTCTTGTTACCATCAAGACAAGTAAGAACAACCCCCCATACCCAAACCTCAACACAAATGTAACGACAAATACATGTGCCAACAACACATATAAGCTCCACAATAGCAATTCCATATACAGTAAAACGTCAAAAGCACTCATACTATTTCAAACCAAAGTCAGAGGTATTTGAAGCGGAGCGGTGCACCTGTGCCTTAACAGAATCTCAGACCTCCCACTGAGCTGTTAAAGTAGCCCAGGAGCCAACAGCGATTCACAGCCGTTTGAAACATTGAGCACACGCTGATATTATCATGAGGCTCCCTGCTGTCCCCTGTTTTGACATATATCGGTTCTTTCACATTTCAAATGTATAGTGTTTATGTTATATGAGTATACACTGTGCATGCAATGTGTACATCACGTGTGCATGGAGAGAAATATAGTCCATGCAAGCGCACTCATATATGAAAAAAACACGATACTTTGTATTTTTGTGACAAACAAATACCCTTTGTGGATGAATACAACTTCAAATTGAGTCTATACCTGCAAGAACAAACAATAAGAACAAACATTTAGATAAGATAACACACTTAAAAGCCTCTTTAGAAATAAGAAATACGTGTTACTTTCCACAAAGCAAATTCTACTGAGAATACAATGTGTTGTTTATAAATGTTAAACAACTTTTTATTGGCTTACAATTGCAAAATGTGTCTCTGTGAAGATACCGTAAGGGCTTAAAAGTGGAGAATCTGTCTTTCATCTGCTACCTGAACTCGGAGTAAAAAAAGGACAGAAAAATACATTTAAAAAACAAATAATTCAATAAAAAAGGAATATCAAACAGCAGCACAGTGAAGTGCGTAGTCTTACCGTGTCTGGGGAATAGAGGCATGGGAGGCTTGCTCAACAGGGGAGGAAAGAGCAGATCCTTTGGGGAAAGGCCAAATGTCAGACCCCCTGAACCTGCTTCTGTCTCTTTGAGAGTGACAGGATATTTCTGTGTAGGCACAGGTGTTCTTCAGATGCAATCACGTACAGTGTGCAACACACTGAAAACATTGTGACACAATAATGCCAGTTTTACTGATTGGAGAAATGTTGCTTGTCTAGTTTTGTAAGCTACTGTTTATACAGCATATCAAATGTATGCATCCAGATATGAATAGTGTTTGGTCACAATCAATTTCCGTGCAGATGCAATGGTTAACCACCATACATTCACATCTCTTTTCCCACGGAGCAGAAATTGGAAGCACAACAGATGAAGAGTGGTCTGGTTTGTTTTCCGTTAAATTGAATTGAACAAGCATTTTTGGGATGAAAACTGTAAGCAGCTGCAGATTGCATCATGGGTGGTCAAGCAATGCTTTGAAAACCAACTGCCACTAGAAGGAAGCAATTGTAGTGTCCATGTCTCTCTCCAAGCCCACGTTACGCTCTAAATCTTAAGTTTTACTCGCAGGCAGGCAGGTGTGATGGTTTCAGGTGCACAGAGCGATCGATACTCGTTTACTGTGTCGTAACACACACCGTGTTATTTGACATTTTGAGGCATTTGTCCCAGCAAGGTTGGACTGTGCAATCAAGGTTGGGTCCAAGGATCAATCTAAATGATTGGGTGACTAACAAGAAGCTATTTCATGTTTCAATTTTCATAAATGAATCCAGCAGAGCAGTGTTTCGAGCAGATGATGTCCAGCAAGCGTAAGTGATGTTGACATGTGTCTTTTAATAAAGGTTAACCTGCTCTAATTTGAAACAACCTCTGAGTGCCCCCCAACACACCTTCAGTTTTACAATTTATTTATTTCAGGATTGACATAGATATTCAGCTCATGGAGGTTTAATAAACAGTGTCTGTGTTTTAAAAGAAAATAAAGAATATTTCCTTTGTATCTTAATGTTTCCCGTTTAAAACATTACAATTGGCTCCTGTAAAACCTTATGTAATGTGCACTTTTGTGTTGGAGCCAAGTGCAGACAAACATCTGGACACATCTGGAGACAGGCAGGGGTGTTAGCAGTTGGGGAATTATTGTAAAAACAACTCAAGCATCAACAGCTTGAAAACAAAAAAGGCGAATGCCAAACAAGGCAGATTCAACCATAAACTGAAGGGTACTGTACAGGCTGAGGAAACTAATCAACCATTTGGAAGACTGAACCGAGTTGCCAAGCATTACGCGGTTCCAAGAGAGCAACTACAGACTGAATGCATACATATTTAGTCCATCCAGCATATGCAAACATTGGCTTTGATTACCATAATTGGCTAGGCAGAGCTGCATTGTCAAATAGCAAGCAGATTGCTGCCTTGTGGCAAGAGGACAGGCAGCAAGATTTGTGGAAGACAGTGATCAGTGACCTTTTTCTAAAAACAATGCCTTAAATGTGTTCTCTCTAAGAAAGCAATCCACAAGATCATCTCAGCCTCTTCTATCCCCGTCAGCTGGATAATGTGGCATTGCCCAATAAGAGATACCAGCTCATTCCAAGTGATACAAGTTGGAAAAGACTTCAGGGTGAATGTGCTACCACAACACTGGCTGCTCTGTTGAGTTATCGATTTCCATCTATTGAGCGTAAAAGGCTTGCTCTGACCCAGACGTTTTATCTTACATTAACATCGTCTACATCAACAGAAGACATGGGCTACAACTGCACTGGCATTTGCTGATAACAGACCTAAAGGTGCAGGGTGTAAGATATGTCTTGAAATGTTAAAACAGCCAAAAAAAAGGATAAGTGTTGATGTCAAATTTGTCTATGTATTGTGTTGAAATTAGCATGCTAGCAGGCTAGCCTGGCCAATCGTTTCTTGTCATGCCACTTGTTCACTGAGAGGCAATATCAAGTTACTGCTGTGCCTGTACCAGTCTGACCTACGTCCAGAGGGATAGGAAATATATCTGCCTCGACTGGCTTGTCCATAATCCAGTCATGGTCTGAGTCTGTTTTACATTTTGTCGGCAGGTTGCACTCCTGAACGCAGGGAGGATGAGACAAGAGTGGGCTTTGTTTTCTCTTTTGTGTCACTTTAGATTTTGTCCAATAAACAAATTAACAAAACACAGACTGTATAACTCCCGCTTAATACCACAGCATAAAAAAAGATCAACTATAGGCGAACACCACTCATAAATTATAAAACACAGATTATAAAACAGCAGTGTTACCAGATTTCAGAGTTTCAGCACTTGTTGGAATTGCTTGCCATGCTGCTATAGTAGGCTTTTTAAAAATACCTGACGACTGTAAATACATATGTTTGGACCCAGTGGTAGAGGTTAGAGGGCGTATACTGCATGTGTTATTTCCTTCAAAGGCTTTAACGTTTGGTATCCTAAAAAAACTAGAGATCCTTGGGATTTGTTAACCTCTGCATGGATATCCTGCTATTCATCACCGTTTAGAATGAACACTTAAACAATCTCAGTAGTTCTTTACGTTCTTGTGTGAGCTTCATGTTTGAAAGGTTTTTTTCTGATACCTCATACATCTTCCAAGCTGCACACAAATCACAGTCAGATAGCAGAGAAACTGCTGTCTGATTCATCTTTTTTTCACAACCTAAGACATCCGGTCCAGTGTAACATCAGAGCCACTCTGGCGATGCTTTTTGTAGACTCGTAAATGTCTTCTATCACATTTTCCCCAGAACCTTACAGGGAAAGTGTTGCTCTGAATAAGTAGTAGGCAGAAGAGGAACTGTAACTATACTTTATTCATACCAAATTGGTTATTGTTTTTTTAAATGTCCCCTCTGTGGGACGAATAAAGGTTCGGATTTTAAGCCTTCATTTAATACAGGCAGTAATAACACAGACTGGAAATCCGCTATACAATGCTAATCAATTAAATGTGTGCCTGCTTTTGTTCAGCAAATGCACCTGGACATAAAGATACACTGTAAGAAATGGATATTAGAGCGACACATTATATGAACATCATTTTTAAACTATGAAAATGCATTTCAATGTTTTTTTCTGAGATCGGGTGTAAAGAGGTAGGAAAATGAAGTAGGGCCAACCTTGTCATGCAAACAAGGGAAAAAAGGCACTTTTGGTTGCACAGGATGAGCTAAATCTATCACAGGCTGGTGATGATGGGGCTGCTGTCAGAAGATGCTGGCATGGGTTATGAAAACGCACAAGGCCATCTGTCAGGTACTCACTGCTGACAAGTATAGGCATTTAGTGCCTACTTGGCAGGAGATGGATATGC
Organism: Notothenia coriiceps; assembly: GCF_000735185.1. Taxonomy (NCBI): domain Eukaryota; kingdom Metazoa; phylum Chordata; class Actinopteri; order Perciformes; family Nototheniidae; genus Notothenia; species Notothenia coriiceps. The sequence goes on from NW_011334623.1 coordinate 163,600, forward strand.
TTTCTCTGAGAGGCTAACTTTTAAAGTTCACAAAACTTAAGTGAGTTTGTTATCGTGCGAAGCCTTTACAGCACCTCCTCCGAACAAAGGTTTGTGAAACCTCCAGAAGATGACACAGCTCACAAAGGATGTCCACCATCATAGTCTGTCTCGGTGTGAAATATGACAAAGCAAAAGATGAGTTGCTGGATAAATCATCGCTGGTGGAGCCAATGCTTCAAGACACAATGGTGACAAGATGGATGGCATCATGAGGGACTGATGGTGGAGGGCAAACACGATCCGTTCACTGAACGAGGGTTTCACAGGAAATGATGCGCAAATGTAATCCAGTGTTACCAATACAGCCTCAATGTTTTCTGTTATCTCTTCCACAGCAGTATCTGAGCTCTAGGTAATGAAAAAAGAAAACCGCAATGAATATGCATCTACAAAACAAAACAATGTCAAATTCAGCATTTTATGCCAATAAATCAGTTCTTAATATTGCAAGTCACAGAGCATGAAGGAACGAATATGAACGGCATTATTGCAAAAGGCTTATAATGTACAGGCTTTTTTTAAACAATATGAGTTTTTGCTGCCTCAAGAATTCTGGGACCTTATGTATTAAAAACGCTTGGATATAAATGAAACTGTTATCATCAAATTATTCGAAAGCATTTAAGGTCAACTCTTTCTTTCTCTGTTTGTTGTTTCTCTTTCTTTCCTTAGTATGTGTGACAGGCTGTTGAGGTAACAAAAAAACGTAAAATACAATTTCTTCTGAGTTTAAAGACAAAAGCCTGTGACGCATCGCCCTGTTCATTTGATTACAAACATATGTCTAATAATACTGGAAAAATTATGGAGCAAAAATATTTGTTTTGAAACATTTGCTTTGTTCCCAAAACTAACATGACATTTAGACTGGGGAATATCTCCATATGCTAACATCGTGCTTGAGTTTCAGACATGTTGATCCCTGCAGCTGTCTCTAAAAAAAAACTTTTTCAATGTTTTGTTTTTTTAATTAATACAGTCCATGTGGTATTAATACTAAGTATGTGTGTTATTAAACAAGATGGTATGAGACACTGTGCAATTACTGTGTGAATAGTTCAAGGAGCCAAGAGTCAGATAAGGACACGTTGAACTTCACATATGTCTCTGTAATTTGTCAGAGGCATCTGATGGCACATCTTTTACACTCTGCATGCAGCTGACAAAAAATGTCCTTCTCAAAAGCTCTTCATCTATTATTACCAACAGGGCGTGAGCAATCTCTGCATCTGAGTAGCAAACAGTAGAGGACGTGCTGGGGAGATAAGTTAAATAAAAAATCCAGGGGAATAATGCCGTGTTTATTCCCTTGGATGACAAGACGTTCTCCATGTTGGAAAATGGACGTCTCTTTTGTCCAGTTTGACTTGCGTTTTTTGCAAAGTGTTGCTCTTGTAAATATTTGTTTAGGAACAAATACATGATAAAAGCGATTTATAAATTCATACAATAATAATACTCTAAATAATACAATATTTATTTGACGTATAACAATCTAACTCCTATTGGTTCTATTGGTTTTGCTAATATATTGATCATGAAGTTGCCTATATGTATCTCAAACCCCTTTAAATGTCCTGCCCACTTGTAAATGACACTGAAAACAACTACAGCTACAGCTGAGAGCAGACTGATAAAGACCAAAGGGACACGTTGTGCAGCCATGAAACATAAAGTGAACATATCTATGCCTCAGTCGGCTATTGTAATGTTGTGTTGCTCCTCATTTGCATAAAACTGCACGCAAACTCCTCCTGTCACCAAGTGATTTTGCACCATGCAGCAATCACGCTTAATTCACACTTCAGTCTCTCAGTACTTGGTAAGGAATGAAAACGAATCACTTTGTTTGTTTTTGCTGCAGATGAGAGCCCATCCTTAAACTCATTTCAGATTTCTATTGCTTCAGAGACAATCACAGTTTTCAAGTTGGGTTTGAATGAGATAAAGTTTTCGGAGGTTCAAGGAGGTTCTTTTGTCGATATGCGGCAGGGTTGGGTCGTCTTTATTTTCAAATTATTAAATCCTCATTACCAAAAAGTGTCGATAAACGATCCGGCAGCAGACCCTTTATTTGACAATATAGCACATTTTGAAGAATAGCAGCTGTCATTCTTCTGTATTTCGTTTTCATTTTGTCCGACAATGAAGTCATTTTGCAATAATGTTTTAATCTGCAGTGCAACAGCTTGGTAATGACTGCTAGTTACTCCAAAACGAACAAAGTGGTGGACCAATACAAACATTGACATCCCTGCAGCCATACTGCTAGCATACACCAGCTGAAAATAAGTGTATCAAGGGCCAGGTGCTGGAGGAAATGAGGTCGAAGTGAATTTTAAAGTCTATTTATGTATTAGTTTGTTATTTATTGTATGTTCACACCTCCAGGCCATGTCATAGAAAGAAGATATCTGTTTGTACAAATGTTGTTGACGTACTTATTGTTACTGTTACTATCAAATATATTATTACATATCTACTGTTCTGCACATTGTATGCAAGATTGATGATGTGCATGTTTCAACTCTAAGAGAGAAGGAATCTTCCAGCAAAAAAAAGTCCATCTATGATTGTTTTAGGCATATATTAGAATTGCATAACTATCAAATTTGAATCTTCCAAGTGGAAAATGCAATTGTGACCAGTGTAAAGACTCTACTGTATACTGCCTGTATAGAACCAGAGAAACAGGACTTGTGTCTGCATAATGGAAGAAGCCCTGTCAGTCTCTTAATACCAGGAAGCAGCTCAGCATCATTATTCTGCCCTAACCTTGTTTATTCTCCTTTATGACCATAGGCAGCCAGGAGATCTGCTTTTATTGAGGTGTCCTTTATGCTGCAATCCAGATTAGTGCAACAGAGTGTCTGAGTCCTGCTTACACTGGCACCAGCGGCCATAAACAGACGGCAGCTTGACGGGAGCTTAGTCTGATAAAATAACAATGCGAGGAAGTGAAATAATAATCAGTGTGAGAGGTTATGCAGTGTGCCAAGGATGGCTGTGCAAGGGATCAGGCCAAGACACGACACTTGGAAAGATCTCCGTTATATCCAGAGCAAGGAGAGGCACAGTATTTACAAAGTCCAAAGTGAGAGCTATGTAGGAAACCTCTCTACTTTACTCAAAGCAGTTACATTTGTTTCTCTAAAACTGAACATGCTGCAGCAAACTTTGCAACCCTGTCTCCAATGGACCTATGCAAATAGTTTGAAATGGTGATTTATATTGTCCGAGGTGTTTACTCCCAATACAGGAAGTAGTTGAACACTCTCTCAGTACAGAAGAGGCACAGAGAGGTCGAGGTGAAAGAAATGGTTGCACAAGGTGCTTTAAACGGCACCATGATTCATGTCCTGTGTTATGCTCCAGGTCAGTTTGACTCAAACTAAACGATATTAAACAAGCTATGATCTCTATTAAACTGATTTGTTGTTGCTGCAAATAACCATAAATGCTTGAATCATACTTAATCTGGCAAGAAAAGTTACCAAGCTTGTGGGAAAAATTAAAATACTAGCTATGAAGCTTTTCCCAATATGTATAGTATAGAAATATCTTTAAGACTGTCCTCCAAAGACAATTACATCATCACTTGTGTCAGCAAATAACAACATATGTTTTTTTTTTTCAAGGGACAAATCCCATTAGCGGCTGTATGATTTATAACTGAAGCCATCTGGATCAAGAGGAAGGTGTGGTTGGTGAGTCAACAACATGTCAGACTATGATATAGTTTCCTTTTTTCCCTGTAAGTCAACAATGGTGTCCTTAAGCCATGACCCAGATGTTCCCTCACCTTTACAAAGTAGTGTACAACCAAAACTTTGACCTTATCCTTTACAAGACCTTGTTTTATGCATGAATCCGACACAAAAGTACACATATATAGTCTCATCCAGGAGTTTAAGTGCAATTCTGCCAAATAAAAAAAAAAATTCCTTCAAGATATTTTTTGAGATTTCTGATTCAAGAGAATGGGTGTTGCCTGAAAGCATTAAAATCCTCATATATGTTGCCTTTGAGTGAAATGTCAATGCATTTTGATGCAATTAGATAACCTGTTGTAGTGTTGTAATTATTTACAAAACATAATCTGGGTCTTACATGTCCCCTCTTATGTGTTAAACTAATGTTCAACAGTATGAACATGTGTTTTTGTTATAGGCTTGTAAAAAAGGTGGGTTGTAGTTTTTCTCCTGACCGGTGGTAGAGGCTCATGGGATTTCACACACATCCTCACCTCTGTGGTGGGTCTCAGTGCTTTTTGACAGCCTCAGTAACAAGCTGCAGGAATCCTTGGACACGGCACTCTCAGACACTTAGACATGCCTGTGTAGTATGTGTGTATGTGAAAGCAAGAGACGGGAAGAAATGCAAAAGCGTCAAATACAGACGGTGGAAGAATGGCTCAGGAATATGTCAAAGCAAAAGGCTGCAGCCACTTGACGATCTTTGAAAGTTCACCTTTCTTCCTTTCTCACAGTAAATCTAAACCTGGATGAGTTCCAATGCATACTTTGTGTTTTAAAACAAGAGCTAAGTTACTGTCGTTGAGGCGAAGCCAAGTTTTGAGGTGGATGCGAGACTGGAACACGGGTGGGAGAAAAAAAAGCTTGTGCATTGCTGTAAATTGGCCGCAGTGACAGCTCGTTCCTAACAATTCCCACTATCCAAACTATGAAATACCACACTTTGAAAAACAATGTGGTTTCGTGTTAGGCTAATTCCGGGTCTGACCCTTTACCTCGCTCCTCACGCATGCACTTTAATACAACCCTACACAGATGCTATACACATGTAAGTGATAGGCTATTGCGATCAATCCTTAAAAGGAAGTGTAACCATCTGTCTATTGAACAGGCACTCGAAAGAGACGGAGAGGGAGAAAAAACACACACTCACTCCTATGTAAACATGCTTCAGCAGGAAGAGAGGGGTCTTCAAAAGCTGGAGGCAGATATGCAGGCTGGAGAGCGAGGTGAAAGGATATTGTCAGGAAGGCTAGGAATGTGCGAGGAGACATAAGTAGTCACACCTCCTGCACGGGGAGTTTGAATTATCCAGCAGCTGGATATTATGTGTTTATGTGAGAGAGTAGGAACAAAACAGTCTTCTCATCTCAGGGCAGAGGACTGTCAGATGATGGAGACCATGTCTACTCTACTGTACGCTTCTTCACCACACAACATACAACACGCTCCACGCTTACAGAAGGCTGATTTACACAAGCACACAGGCAAAAGCATACAAACCCATACAAACGCTGACCATATCACGCACCGTTTCTCTCTTCTTACACACTTAAATGCATGCAAACACAGTCATCACCGGTTGAAAAACTCAAACACTTGCAGGGGCAGTGAGTCAACGAGGTGATATGGGGAAGCCGTGAAAGTGTTGTATCATCACAAAGAGAAATTAGGCTGACAGAACGGGTTATATTACAACCCAAACACATCTCCTGGAGGACGTGGACAGGCTTACATACACAGTGAAAGAAGCGCTAACTGTATCACAAACACTAACACTCTTTCATTAAAACGCACACATATACACACCCAAAAATCATGTCTCTGGCTGCCTCTCTGTCTCATTCACTCAAACATTGGCGACCAAGTCACTGTCAACAGTTCCAACCCCTTCCTGCTATCTCTTGCTGATTCTTCGCCCACAAACACACAAACACACACACACACACACACACACACACACCACATGAATGCCTGTGACTGAAATTGTTATGCCATTAGTAAATCTGACACGTCGTCTAATGATCCTGGATTATCACTGAGATCTGTCACGGGCATATCGATAAGGATCTGGCATCGGTACTTCCTCACTTTCACTAAGCTTTAGAAAGTGATCGTGTGTGTGTGTGTGTGTGTGTGTGCGTGTGCAGTGCGATTTTGTCCCAA
>NW_011334623.1:169607-228462 GCF_000735185.1 Notothenia coriiceps
GAAAACAAAATTTGTCCCGTTCTACACACGTTTTAGGAAATTTCCCAATTGGGTGTGTTTCCGAGGACCTGGTACTACCGTAGGGACCGGCACAAGAGTCCCAACAATGTGGTCTGTAGAAGTTGTACAAGGGACGACGTCAGACACAGGGTGTACGAAGTTGTGAGGGTGGTAGCAAGGACAGTGGCTCCTGATCCTTCTGTGCACTCACAGCCTGGCTGCTCTCCAGAGCACCACCTGGAGTTCTTGTTCTCTTCCAAGTCAGCGCTGCTGTGCACGATAACCCATGATTTAAGTTTAGCATGAACCTCACCATTTATCAAAGGTTTCTGATTGGGGATTATCCATACATTTGCATTTGCCGATCTAGCAAAGTACCCTGCTGTCAATGTTTAACAGTTTCTCTTTTCATCTATTGATGGACTTTTTTCAAAACCAAGCAGCTTAGTCTTAGTCTTGGTTGTATGCAGTGGAGGGGCCTTTACCTTGTGGTAGGACTCTATGTAGTTTGCAGTGATGACAGGGGCAGCAGCTACATCAATGTCCACACTGATGTCTCCATCACTGAGGAACTGCTCTGTAAGCACAGACATATACAGGTAAACACACACACACACACACACACACACACACACACACACACACATTGTGCACACACCTGCTCTCTCTTGTATGAAGTCTGCCAGTATATTTGCCACCTTGTTGATCTCCTTACAAATCTGCATTTGAAAACATATTAAATTAAGTGTTATCTTTACTCTGACTATAAGAAGACATGTCAACATTTACTCTGGCTACAATGCTGAAAAGTAATTCACACTTTATTTATTTTCTTTGGTCCTCACCTGTCCCTTTACTACCAGCTTGACAGTGAAGGTGATGAAGTCAGTGAAGAGCTTCTTCAGCCAGTTGGGTCTGATCCAGGGAGCAAACACAGCACGGTTAGACACAGATTATCATGCAGACTGCTGTTAACATCATAAGGGTTCAGTTTTCTAGCTTACTCTTTGTCGCCCTGCAGATGCAGACTGAGTTTGTGAAAATTAAGAAAACAGTCCGATGTGTCTGCTGCCACCTTCCCCTCTCCACAGTCTGACAGAGGACACACAAACAGAACAGATGTGAGGACGTTTAAGAAAATATTTAAAGTCAGTCAGTTGGAACAAATAGGTTCCAGTATACTGAATCAGCAGCTGCCTTGCTGAAGGACTGAATAATTATACACCAAACCTTTTAAAAAAGTAACGTGAGAAAATATTTGGGATTTGCCAACATAAATAAAAATGATGTGCTAACTTAAAGAGCCTGTGACCCGAACCCAACAACTGTTGTGCAATGAAATAGTGGGCTACTAGTAATCTCGAACCGTCAGTTTAAAAAAGAAAAAGCGATACCGTTCCGATAAATATCAATAATTTCGAACATCGCGGGAAAATTCTTTCGACTCATTTTGAGGTTTTGGGGGAAGCCGGAAGTGACGTCAATGCGGGAACGCTTCACTGTGCGGCGAGAGAGCCAAACACGGACAAAGTGTGTTTTCATGCGTAGAAATGGTAAATTACTGAGTTGAGGCACGTTAATAACGTTTTAATGAAGTTGACTACAGTATATTCATATTTGTCAGTGCTTTCATGTCAATTCGGGGAACATAAACATAAATGATCGTGGTGAAGATGATGATTAAATTAGGATTAAAAATCGTAGTGAGAGCTGCTGAATTTCCTCCCGTCGGATGTGATATAAAAACAAATCGATTGTTTTTGTAGATGTAAACTCAAGTGGATTTTGTTTTTATATCACATCCGACGGGAGGAAATTCAGCAGCTCTCACTACGATTTTTAATCCTAATNTCAATCAATGTTTATGTATATAGCCCAATATCACAAATGTTACATTTGTCTCAGTGGTCTTCACAGTGTGTACAGAATATCAGTATGACAATACGACACTAACACCCTCTGTCCTTTGACCCTCACATCGTACAAGGAAAAACTTCCAGAGAAACCCCCACAGTTTAAAGGGAAAATGGGAGAAACCTCAGGGAGAGCAACCGAGGAGGGATCCCTCTCCCAGGACGGACAGACGTGCAATAGATGCCGTGTGTAAATCGAAGAGATAATACATTTACAGCATAGGTAGTCCAAATGTTTGGAAATGCATGTGTCTATAATAAGAAGATGAATCCACGAGGATGTCAACAATCTTGTGGGAGCCATCAGGGAAGATGAGAGTCTGGCAGGACCGCATAGACAGGTTCAGCCAAGACTCGAAGTCCAGGACTCAGATCCAGTGCTCAGGATAGAGGATCCAGGACACACGACCACAGCAACAGGATTAGCCTCGACTCAGGATCCCGGCGTATATATGGACACAAAAAAGAGATTTGGAGGAAACTGGGTTAATCGGAACATGAGAGTACACAGGTAAAAACAGCCAGAAAGACGGAGTAAGGTGCCCCCCCCCAACAGTCCAAGCCTATAGCAGCTAAACTAACGTGTCTACATACATGCACTCCCTTAGGATAGGTTGAGGGAAAAGGGTAGCAAGTAACAAGTAGGAAACAGAGGTGGAGAGGCACACACACAGGGAAAAAGGTCCCCATTTGAACCTGAATTCGTCAGAGGTAGGAGTGGGTCAGTGTTCTGTCTTAGTCTTACTCACACACAGTTTTCCCCATGTAGTGTGCTAAAACCTTATTAGGAATTGCACCCAAATTGCATCATCTTGAAGGAATCATCAAATTAGTTTTTAACAAACTATCCCTTGATACACTTTCTTTTCCATATTTAGTGTTAACATTACCATTAGTTTTCAGATGAATATTGAAAAAGAAAGGATTAGCTGGTCCAAGGGATATCTAAGGCTCTCGAGGAGTTCGAAGTGGAATAGATGAAAGTACAGTTACTAGTGGAGAGGAAATCAAAAGTTTCCTATCTTGCAAAATTAAAACAAACACTTGAAGTCGCCACAAGAAGCAAACAGCCACTGCAATGTGTTTTCAGAGAGGAGAGAAAGTCAATACAGAGCTGACTATGACGTCCTCTAGTGAGTATTGATGAACCCCTCACCGCTAGTAAAGGTTGGATTTAAATGCATACCTTCATTGACAAAGCTAATGCAATCACACTCTAAATGTGTAACATGCGTCACCTTTGTTTGATTGCACAGAAAAATAGAGGACATGACCACACTGCCCTCAATGGCAGCTGCAGCTCTGACATCGTATACCGTTTCCTTTCCAAAATGCTTATTTATTGATACAATGTAAAATACACATTCAAAGGGAAAAAAACAACCTTATTGTGATGGTAATAATATGGTGATGCTTGGTTGGTTATTCGACCGCTTTGGTTCTGCTGAAATATCTCAACTATGAAATGGATTGACATTTGGTTTATTCACGGTCTCTTAGGAATGAAACCAATTGACTTAGTGATCCCCTGACTTTTCCTCTATTGTTGCCATTTGACTGAGTGGATTGTCGGTAAAAGCCATGGGATGGATTAAAAAGACTCTCGGTGTAGTGCCATTATCAGGTCAATGTCTCAATGTTGGTGTATGGTTAACTCAGATGATGAACACAAACAAAATGGTATCTGTTAAAAACCAGCATGTAAGCATGTTCACATTAGAATTTAGGTTAAAGAACCTCAGTTCAGCATCTGTTAAAGTCTTTTTTTTAATTACGTATTATGTAGTTATAGATACAATGTTCTGATAAGCAAAACTGATGATGACGTGATAGGTCCACTGATTTCTGAACAGTTTTCTTAATACAGTTCTTTCCTCATAAGTCAGTCGCACATATTCTGAATAATCTATTCTGAAAATATGTATGCGAGTACGTTTTGTCTGTGCTGGGACCCTGTGTCTGTGTGTGCTGGAGTGTGTCAAAGCAACAAGGAGAAACACAAAGGTTCAGAGTCTGGTTTTGACAAGTCTTGACTGGTGTTATTTAATTTGGCATGCGGCATTTAGCTTTGAAGACTGCAGTTTTTAAAAAACAATTCTTTAGCAACAAGTGTCCAAAGGTTCCTGCAGACTCTGTTATACGATGCTGCTTCAGATGTTTATCTCTAAAATTGATTTTTGATACCCATGTTATTACATTTGAATTACGTTTTTTATCAACTTCCCGAGAAAAATAAAGAAACTTATCCACTTTCTTTTCTTTTGAAGATTGAGTGAGAAACATATAAGACATGTCATTTGGGTTTTGCCACCATAGATAACAGTGGGCAAAAGATCCCATAGATTGATTTTAGGGATAAAATTAATTGCACGGGTGTCCAATAGGGAGCTGCTGGGGACCGTTGATTCTTCCTCACCCATTTGTGCATGATGAGGAGGGGTGAGGTTAGTTGGATGATGCTCTATCATCCGTGACCAAATAAATCCAGCAACCTGGATTTATTGGTCGGATAAAGATGATGAGTTTGAATGAACTAGCATTTGGAATTGCTTTTCTCATTTATTTTCTGGTTGGGTCAGTGGAAGTTAATTAATTTCTCTTCATGTGATTTTATCGTTGGCACACAGGCACCTTTTGGGGTGGGTTTCATAGATAGTACTTTTTAATCTTGTAATGGCTTCCAATATCATTTATCCAGACCTATTTAAATTGCACCTAAATTAAAAACTGTAAAGATTTATATTCCAACAAATTGTTTAGAGCTTGAAATATTCTAAAATAAGACCTAAAAGCTAAATCCTTACGGTAATTAGACAATGAGACAATGTGGTTTTTGTATACAAACATAAGTTCATCCCCAAGATAATTATTCATACACACAAAAGCAGAGAGGAAGACTGACAGGTGGTCCTCGGTGTAAAAAACACCAAATAAATACTCTGTAACATCCCAGTAAACGATCAATTCTGGTAGTGTCGAGCAATATTTACTCTGTGCACAAACAACATTCAAGATCACTCTCTGCTGAATGTGTCCCAACGTGTGATTCAAAACAAACACTGTGCAGACGGCCTGTGATAGCGGAGGAGGTGAGGGAGTGCTGCATGGGAAACGCTTTAAAAATGTAACATGAACGCAGTTTGAAACACAGATCCCATCAAAGCCACCTGCTGTAGTCAGTCTCTTCCGATCAATGAAATGTCATCCAACCTTATCCCCCCTCCATCCAACCCCCCTGAAAGAGTAGTGGTATCACTCCACAAATCCCTCAGCTGAGGGCAACTTAGAGACAGATTGTCAGAGTCGGAGGAGCGCAGAGAGACAGGAACAGGTTGATGTGAGGACTGGCCTAAGGAAAACCTACAAGAGGATTCAATAAAAAGTTTACAAAGAAGGTTTTAACTGCAGTGTTTCTATTTGTGATTAGTCGGGCATCTTATTAATATAAAGATACTTTCTTTACTAACAATTCCTATACTGTGAGTTTGAGGCTCAGGTATCAGCTGGTACTCTGTTTCCCATACAGGTGAAATCATTTTGTTTTCAGACACATTCCTTTTTTTACACACAAAATAATTTAATGAGAAGAGATTAACAATATGTATGTATTCCAACTTTTAGGGTAACAGTGTATTTGCCCTTAGCATTAAATGAAATTATTTTTGGTCTATACATGTGGCTGATTACTGTTACCAAACTGGAGGTTAACATCAGATTATACGATACGATATATTTGATTGTTCCTGTAACAAGATTTGTTCCGGACCCCTTCTGCAGTTCTACAGATAATCAAAATTATACGATTTACTTACAAACTTGGTATTACCAATATTACCAATATAATTTGTGATTGAGATTGAGTATATTTTGTAATGTTAAACACAATCGTACATTAAATGTGATTTTGAATGTAAATAGTACCTTTCCAGTTAAAGCCATATCGGGTTTTGTTATTGCTATTTTATATTTGATTTGGAACCCATCACTACAGGAACATGAGCTGATTAAAATAACAAACATGACGTCTGCTTTTACACTCCGGCCGCAGCTTACTTAGTAAATATTCATGTTTTAATTGGATTGTTTTCCTTTGTCTGCTGTGTAAATAGTTTTTGTTTGCATGAACAAAAGAAACGTGGAAGCCAGAAAGAAACTTCATTACAGTGTCAGAGAATAGTATCTCAAAGCACTAGACTGATGCAGACTCTACGTGAGGTTAATAAATGAATGAACATGAATATCATTAAGGGGGGATTCTTGCAAAAATAATATTTCATTATACTGTAGGAAATGTTTGCGCTAATTTAAACATAAGTGTAATTTGCAAGGGCTAGTGCCTGATGATGATTAAGTGTCTTCAGTATTTCACCTTAGTGTTCCTTAACCAACATCTGATAGATTATCACCATATGGAACTGTTACAGTACATCAATCCTCTGATAAAACAATATAACATTACATTTCATTTCGCTGATGCTTCCAGGTATATTTGCTTCGAATAAGCAAAACCATTGTAAGTGCTGCTGCATTGGTTTCAAATGAGCCAAATCTTTTATTTACTATTACTTTTTTATGTGTGTTAGGTTTAATGGCATAGGTACAAGCGAAACAGGAGGGTTTTCACTCTGTGACGGAAAATGTGTTTACACTTCCTGCTGTCATGAAATCAATGAGGCGCTCGTTCCACCAATTTGGAGCCAGGATAGCAAACAGGCTTTTTGTTCACGCGTACCTGGGTCCCACTTGTAGTGAGGGAGCAGAGAGCTGATTGGCTGAAGCAGAGCGATGTGTGTTGGTGTGTATCATTTAACCATGTCCTTGATGTAGGGAGGGCCTGATCTCTTCACACCATGTGCCAGTATCAGTGTCTTGAAGTGGATTTTGTTTGTTTTTCAATAACACATTTCTTTTTTTAAGCAAAAAAAAAGACATATATATTTCAATTAATTTAGTTTTTGGGAGATGGGATGAAATAAATGAACTTCTTCCCACCCCTTTTCGGATGTGTAATTAGGTAGTTCATTTGTTTATATATAAAGTCAGTAATATTTTTGTCTATCAATTTGACACTGCTTCAGTTTGTATAGTATAATAATTATCATGTTTCCTTTTCATTATTTGTATTATTGTTTTACACATTCAAAATAAATAAAATAAAATCAGATGCAAATAAAAATCAATTGGGGCAGTCAGTGAAGGGAGCAGAGTAGCGGTGACAGAAATGTCCTACTTACCAAACTCCCAGGATGGATTATGGGATGATGGTTCCCAGGGGACTGATGCCCAGAAGGCTGCCCTTCTACCTCTCGCTGCCCCCCTCCCCAGAGTCAGAGGGCTCGCTGCAGGGTGTCAGTGCAGAGCCTTAGTCCTACAGGACCCTCAGGGGACTGAACTGGCTGTGAGGGTGGCCTTCTTCTGGTGAAATCTTCAAAGTGAATGTCAAAGCCATTTTTTTCAGTGTTTTAGGAGGACTACTTTTTAGGAGAATGTAAAATCCATGCTGAAGGAAGCTCTGTAATCCATCCATTTTGACTCCTCTGATAAAAAGGCTCCTCTTCATACTTTTGGGAGACATACAGTAGCTGCTTGAATTTCCATAAGATGTTGTTCCACAGAGCACAACAATTGCAATATGTAATCATTTAGTTTGATTAAGTCATGTTATTATTATTTGTGCTTTTTGTTTAGTATATCATAATGATGATGTTGGGTTAATAGGCAGCTGAAATGCTTCATTTAAAGAATTTAGATGTATTTTATGGTTTTAATTTAGTGCTATAATTACTTAATTTCTCTCTCTGCAAACGTGCAAAGCAAGTCTCTGCCAGGAGCCCAAGAAGAAGTTGTTTCTATCAGACGAGGAAATGAGATTTACAAACATAAAGTATGGATGGTAAATAGATTTATTCGCTTGGAAATCTAATTTTAGGAGGAAAACATTTAACCAGATGAAAAAGCCATCATATTCTACTGGAAGGGAAACAGAAACATTGTTGGTAAACACACAAAACCGAACAAAACACCTACATTTTATTGAAGTTAGTCTGTAAATTGAAAAAGAAAATCATAAAAGGGTCTCTTTTAAGTTTGAAAAGACTCATTGAACAGTTGATGTAGATGCATCAAATGAGCTGCGATTTCTCTTCCCTAAAGTAAATGTTGTGATCGAAACATCAACTAAAAAACTGACACTATAAGGAAAGACACATCTTCAAAGTATGTGATATTCAAACCTAAATCATAACAGCATTCCTTCCCTTTTTAAATGATATGTTATAAATAATGTACAAATATTCATAATTGACATGCAATGATTTGAGCACTGTTAGTTCTTTCTCTGACTCCAATTAGCAAAAAGGAATTCATACATAAAACGATTTGAGCTGAACATGGAAATTATTGTAATTCTGTGGCAGTCAGTAACTTCTAAAAGAGCTATCACCCAATCATTTTCAAAAACTAGTTGGAAGGAGAGTAAACTGTTAATTATTATAGTCTGTGAAGAGTGTCCTTGAAAATCAGTGGTGGCTTCGTGCAGAGGTGACAGCTTCCCTCGTGAAATAGAGAAACACCACCTGCAGGGTATCAAAGTGGATTATTTTACTGTAGTAAGTGCTTGCATCTCTGAGGGCAGCGTCTAAGCATTCATGTTTTTATTTTCAAACCACAGGTACTTCAGTCAGGAAAAAGCTTTTTGTGACAGTTTGCACTTAGTTGGATCGTGCTGCTCTGTTAGCATGCTTAGCAGCGAATCCAAACCCTGCATGAAGCCCAAAGAAATGTCAGCTCGCTTTTCAAGAAATAAATCACCAACTGTGATGATAATTACACATTTCAAATGTTACATGTCCAAACTTCCCACAAATACAAAGAACGTGACATTTTAGTTTTGTCTAATGTAATTATATGTAAGTTCAAGAGAAGGAAAGAAGTGGGAGAGTGTAAATAACAGCATTATTGTTATTTCACACCAGCCTACGTTTCTGTTGGTGTCCTCCAACGCACCCTGTCACTGTTCCCCTCTTTGTTCCACACAGTCAACCTAACAGCATAATCAGCTGCCTTAATGTCACACTATTGAATGAAAGAATAAATTATGAGAGATAGACATATGAGATATTTCAAATCTCCAGGCTGCATAAAATACATTTTGTTGCACATACTGTTTACTCGCACAGCTGAAAAGGCTGCAGCTTGGCTTTTTGCATTTTTCAAATTGTGCAGAAATGCTCTTTTGCTCAAATTAAATGATATTGTCAAGTCTCTGTGGACACATCTGAACCCAGAAATCTTTACTTAGGAGCCAAAACTGCAACCTTGATAGAAATGAAACACTTAAAAAGCAAGATTCATCAAAATAGAGTATCTAGAGAAGCATCTAATCATTGTACACGTAGGCCTACATAGAATAATGATAGGTTTGGGCCATTCAGCATCTAGCTACAATTTGAAAACCCATTTGGATTATATGATTCTGTTTACATGCAGGTGGCAAATTGGAATATTCATTTGAATGTGGATATGGGGTGAGTCAGCAATGGAATGCTATTCTAAAATGTCCTCACTCTGTCCACCCCCAGAGAGAAAGACTCTTAAAAAGTATTCATTAAATGTCCCCAGCACTGACAGACATTGGTGGTTAAAATAGTATTTTTGGTGAGTGTAGAGTAGATGCTCTAAATTTAACATCATCATGATACTGGGAAACTGTTAATTGTATTTAATATGGGGCATCATATCAGCATAACTCACTCTGCGGCCATCTGGCTGATATATGTTTCTATTCTCTATATGCTAACTGGCAAGAGAGTTTCAAATTTGGTTTTGGTTCAAATGAAAGTTTAATTATCTGATAACACAAGAAGCATAAAGACTTTCATCAGCAGAATGTCATGCCACCAGAAAATGCGTCCATCTCACCAAAATATCAAATCACACCTCCAAACTGCTAACTTGCACAGTACTTTTTGCGACTATAGTTTCCCAAAAGAAAACACTTTCCCAATGGGTGTTAGGAGAGTAAAAAGCAGAACACAACATCACAGAAAAAATGATATCTGAAAACACCATTACTCTATGTAACGACGAGACGCCGTTACTAGAGCTCTCGTGAACATGTTTATATAATTTATTGATGTAGTATTTTTTTTAATGGTATAAGTGTTCACCCCCATCTTGTCTGTTGCTTCCGGTCGTCTCTGTGTTCCTTCCTACTGATTACCCAATTGTGTTCACCTGGTGCCCTGTGTTGTCTCCTCCCCCCTCACCTGTGTCTTGTTAGTCTGTGTGTGTATTTAAGTGCTGTTTCTTGTTAGGCTGGGTGTGTGTTGGAGATCTTTGTGGCTGCAGGAGGTGTTCACGGAGAACAGCAGGATTGAGGCTGTGAACTTATTTTAATAAATGCCCACGTCGGGTTATATTTTTGGACGTTCTGCCTCTGCCTCCTTGCTTGGTCGGGCCGCTCAACGGTCAGTCTCACACTCTATAAAGGACATTTTTAAAAGCAGACATCTAAAAGAAGACCTGGACCTTCCTTTTGTCTGGCTGCAAAAATGCTCTGACAGTGAGAGTGTGAAATGGTCATCTGTTTCCGTTGAAGAACGATCACATTTGCTGCCCAATCTTTCAGTAGGTCATAAGATCAATGATTTCACTTGAGGCTTCATTGAGCTTTACAAAACCAACTGCAAGATCTTAAATTCAATTTCTAAATGAAGGGGCAGATGATACAGGAAATCTTATTCTGTGCGCATTGCCTCTAGGGCTGATGGAGCTCTGGCTATAACAGGCGAAATTGAGAGCTGCAGGATTCAATCGTGATGAAATGAAGCTTTGGATTACATTTTCTTTCCAGATCGGTAGAGGTTTAATCTGAAAAAAAAAAGGACGTTATATTTTGAATTCCTATGTGATCGGAAAATGTGATTCTGATTGTTTTGCATGTTCGTTTTTATCTTTGTTTACAGAGAGGGTTGCAGATCGATACAAGAGTCTTGAAAGTCGGTGTCGCATTTATCACAAAGACAAACAAGTGAGAAGGCAGGACGGGTCCCGGATGTGGATTTACCTTGAAATTCCTGTTTCAAACTCATTGCGTGTCCTGGAAATGAAGCTATGAAAAGAACTGTTTGCCTACACCTAAATCTTTTATTGATTTTGGTGTGCAGGGATTTAGTCACCAATAACAAAGTCAATCTAGCAATCATATGCTTGTTCATTTGTTTAGAAACTATGTTTGAAGTTTCTGCAGAAGCGTGTAGTTTGAAATGTACTTCGCATTGTTCAGAAAAACTGTCTATCCTCTTTCGCCTGATTACTTTTTTTCTTCTTCCCAGGTGCAAATTTGTCAACACAAATCTCCCCTAACTGGATTTTCTGTGAATCAAATGAGAGTATTTGACGTGAGGGCTTTTGTGTTTGCACATGAGGGGAGCCATACTTGCCAACCCTCCCGATTTTCGCGGGAGACTCCCGATTTCATAGCCCTCTCCCGGTTTCCTCCCGGGGTCATATTTCTCCCGCATTTCTGACAAAATCAGATTCACTCAGGACTGTTTCCACTCGGACTTTAATACAGCTACACCATTGTTTGGTTTCCATGGTAGCGCGTCTCTTTAGTCACAGAAAACAGAACAAGAATCGACAACTCTGCCCTCTGCTCACTCCTTTCCTGAATACAGGTCCAGCCCAACCCAACCCAACCACCCCCCCCGTCAAGGTCTCAAGGTTGGCAAGTATGAGGGGAGCACAACACAGCAATGTGACTTAGTTGTAAAGTGAACAAGTCTTTCCTTTTTGGGACTTAAAAGAAGAACAAAAAGTAAGTATTAGTAAGAGTTAATGAAGCATTACGTTAGTTCAGGGAGGAGGGGTGCTTCCAGTCATGTGCACCCGGCAGCTGATCATCAGCTGATCCATAAAACATCAATGAGAGATTCAAACAGGGTCATTGTTCACTCAAGCTATTTGCTCCTCCTTCATCCCCCTTTCACATATTTTAGGCCTTATAGAAATTAGAATATATGTTGGATTTAGCAAATAATTAGCTAATTGCTTCAGCAGAATACTTGGAGAACAGAGATCTTTCCTCTTCACAAATTAAACATGTATTGATGAATATTATGTAGAATTATTTGTAATTGCTTTTATTGTTGTTGCCTGGACCAAAAAGGTGCAGGAGCGGGAAAGTTAATAAATGCCAAAACAACGTTCTGGTATCACTTTCTGATATGTATTTCAAGAGGTTCTGATTTGAGTCTGACATTTGAATTTGATCAGATTAATGACAGCACTCACCACGTACACTGGACTCGTTTAGCTTTCTGTGCGTCATGAAGTTGATCTTTAGCGTAGGAGTTTGTTCAATATTGACCGAGCTCAATGACCTGCCTTTGTTTAATAAGCTAATCTCATCCCATCACTATTGAATTAGAAATATTGTATTCATTACAGAGGTGTCCTTTCATATTAAACGCTAATATATTGCAGGAGTAACAACCAGTGAACAACATGTTTGTTAGTTAGAATAACTCATTGTAATTCAATCGAACATGTAGGAAGTACACGTCTGACAGATTTAGACTACACAACCTGCTAATGTTTAAAAAGCATCTTTATATATCACACGTTGTTCATGGATGACAACTCAAAGCAACTTTGATTCCCACATTCTATAGGTTAAGGTCATCCGGGGAAATAATAGAAAGAGGGATAATGTAAAAATAATATCCGACAAATCCAGGCCCTGCCGCTGTATCTTTCTCAGCTTCAGCTTTCCATGTCCTCCTGTCTCTAGATCGCTCACCCTCCAAACATATATCTCATTGAAATGCATGAGATTACTCATAAGCCCATTGGAAGAAATATTGTACAGGGGATGAGATAAAGACGGCTTTCTTTTTTCCTAATTGCTGTGAATATATATTAAAGTTTTAAGGCTAAAGAAATGCCTGCACCCTCTGGATCACACTCCTCAGGAATGAGCTGAAACACTTGCGTGGTAAAGGTGTTTATCTTCATCCACTAACCTCAGCATTGAGTAATATACTCACTCTCAGCACTGTTTAAATAAGTTCAAGGGCCTCCGAGCCTCTTCATTTGTTGTTGACATCTGAAAAGAGTGACACACAGGGGCCTCTGTGGTGAGACAAATGTTACGATTGATTTTGAGAAGTGTTGTTCGAAGCAGAGAACCCAGGAAACTTCATTCTTGGTATTACATGCGGCAAGAAAGGATGTTTTTTTTACTTTCAGGCAGAAGACACAAGAGCTTGAACAGAAGGTAATCGACTAAATTAATGGAAATTTGGTACCTTCACAGTTACTGACGTTTTACTCCTTTTAGCACATGTGGTGATGGGGAGTGTGGTATCAATAAACACTGTGATTCATGCAAGGGCTCTGGCACAAAGCATTGGGAACTGCAGGTGAAATATGATTATGACAAATGGAAGTTCTCAAATTGTAGATAATTGTTCGACAAATGGCAGGAGATAACTGATGGCACAACAATGGTTTGTTATATGAGATGCTGTGCTTATTTCCCTTTATTTTGTGAGTTGAATTGTGGTCCAGAAACTCTCAAGAGAGATATTTCTTAAAGCACTAAAAATGCTGATACCTGGAGAAGAAAATCAAGAGCAGTTGATTTTTCAAAGAGTCATTACAGCGAATATGTAATTTAGATAGATGAATCCTTTATAGCCTAACAATGATTTTTATGACTGAACCACCCACATAATATTCTGGGAGCCTGCTCTGGTCTGTGTTGTCTCTTGCAGAGTGCTCCCACTCATATTAGTGTTGTAAGTGCAATAAGAGTCGAAGAGACTCTTTTTCCACTCAGCATGGCTCCATACAGAGGCTCATGAAGAGATCATAACTCTCCCTCCTCATAATGTTTCTGTCAGTATGCCGGATGGGAACTATTACATGCCACAGATCATCATTCACTATGCAGGGCCCCCCCATAAATACTGGCAATTGTATTATGCAAGATATTAGTCCATTTGTGTATCAGCTCAGTGGTTATGCTAATTTCAGATGTGTCTCATGTGCCTTGTAGTCGGTTCTAAGGATGGCAAAGACAAGATGCTCCTGTCAAGCGATTGCACTTCTTCACCATTCAGATTTCTTTGAGAACATGTCAGTTTCTCAGGCTTGGTTTAAGATCAGCTCCATTGTAATCCCGCCCCTTTAAATCCCTCTGGGAATGAATGGAGTCTTCTTCATGTCTCCCTGCTGCGTTGGAGGTTTTCTGACAGACCAATAACAACAAGCCTCGGCAGCAGAAGCCAATTGTCAGTGTGGCCTATCCTTCACTCGTCTGTCGCCATTAGCATTCAAGGTTCATTAGCCGGCAAGCACCCAATATAAAATATAATTGCAGGCTATAAACTTGTGTTGACACACGACCACTGGCTCCCATTCAACATGCTTCATATTAAGAATTAAAGGCTGCAAAACCTCTCTAACCCTTTTTTGATACTGTTATCCCTTCATACTGTATGTTTTTCATTAATCTGCAGATAAAACGTAGCCATTATGATGTTATATTATCATTACATGGAGTAAATTCCTATTCCTAAAACATATATTTAATTAAGTATGTCTTAAGAGGCCCCTTTCCCTCCATCTACACAATACTGACTTCTGTGTGCTGTTTTATGATGTATTCAGATTGAAAGTGAAGTGAATCTTTCCCTGGTAGACCGTGCAATCTGTGGCTATCCGGCCCAAACAGTCAGTGTCTGCTGTACTTGTGAGACAGCTCAGACTGTTGACTGCTGTCAAAAGT
Source organism: Notothenia coriiceps (assembly GCF_000735185.1). NCBI lineage: Eukaryota > Metazoa > Chordata > Actinopteri > Perciformes > Nototheniidae > Notothenia > Notothenia coriiceps. Next base: position 184,317 of record NW_011334623.1, read on the forward strand.
GACCAAGAACTCTAGTTCTTTGTTATGGTCCTCCAGACCCTTACTTTTCTCTGTGTAGTCACGATTTTTGTGTTTTAAAGCCTCAGGGTGAGTGCAAATGTGTCCCTTAATTACAATTGAGTAAACGTTCTCCTATTGTAAACGTATCGTAACACCATCCATGAATATGTCTATAACTATCCCCCTGTGTGAAATGTGCTTTGCATTTCATACAGCACACTGTCCTTGTACTCATATTCACTACAGCACCTGCGTCATCATTTGTGTTGAAATACAAACTTAAAAAAGCATTTTCTGTCTGTATGAATATGAAATCTGTAAGCATTCTATATATTCACCACTTAGCTCAGTTCAGTGACGTTTGAACTGGCTAAATTAAATAGAGCACAGTTATAGTAAAAGGTTAGAGGAGTAGTTATTAATAATTCAAGGGAGGTAAATGCAAAGAAAGTAATCCAGAGGGGCCAAATAGCCTTTATAAACTGCTGTGCTGGCAAGGGCATTAAATATTGATCAAAAGAAAGTGAGATGCAATCATTTAATGTAAAAAAATTCCAGCTCTGAAAGGTATGACCTAATGTTCTCCATTTACATCTACAATATTATGACACATTACACTGATAGGACATATTCTATGGCATGACTGTAGTGAAGGCTATACTTGAGGAGAAACACCCCACAAATCTCAGAGTACGGCAAATTAGGATTACAAAATATTTAACTGCATGTTCTGCCCACCGAATGATGTGTGTTAGTATTTGTGTTTGAGCAGGAGATTTATCTTTCAAATCAGACCTGTCTTTCCAGATCTGCATGTCTGGGTCGGGTTCATCAACAGCTGATTAACAGAGAATGGGCTTTTGGTTCTGAGACAGAGGGACGAGACCACCATGACTTCCCCGAGGAATTCAAGGAATCAAATTTAAAAGCTATTTTAGGCTCCAGTGCCAGGTACACTCACGTCGCCTGGGTGGATTTGTTTATTGGGTGAAATAGTATCCTCTGTGTGTGTGTGTGTGTGTGTGTGTGTGTGTGTGTGTGTGTGTGTGTGTGTGTGTGTGTGTGTGTGGTCTTTGAAGGTTTCTGATTATAAATAGGGGCTCATTGATTGTTTTCCTTGCAGTTTGGATGGAAGAGTGCTGCTGCTTCTTGCTTATCTTATTCAGATCACCTTCTTCTCAGTCTGATTGCTATCAGTTATAATGGACAGCTTTGTAGTTGTTGNAGCCTTATTTACAGATTCTTGAAATTCAATTGTAATTTCATTTGTAAATAGTTACATTCATGTGGATTTATCCAGTTTGCACATTTGTATGCATGCACTTATAGGTGCATTTGTTGTTGTTGAAGGCCTGGCTGTTACAGTCTTTATTTACACTATTTTGTTGTAGGCCTACTGGCCTAGATGTTTATGCAGTTTTAAAGCACCTTGGCTTTGTTCTGAATGCACTTTGTTGTAGTTATCCTACAGAGAAAAGAAAATGCACTTGACTTGGAATTAATGTACTGTGTGCATTCAAAAGTGCTGAATAAATGTTTTATGGACCCATAATAGTGATTATTATTTAAGTTAAGTTTTGCCATAATCATTTATTTTTCCATAATCAGGCAACTGAACAACATTGGTAAAAAATGTATACATTATATATATTTCTATTAATCATTTTCGGCCTTTCTGCATTCGGTTTTCGGCCAACTGTTTCCTATTTTCGCTATCGGTTTCGGGCAAAGAATTTCCCATTCGGTGCACCCCTATTCTGTACACACTGTGAAGACCACTGAGACAAATGTAACATTTGTGATATTGGGCTATATACATAAACATTGATTGATTGATTGAAAAGGAAACGAGCCAAATGGTCTTTGGCTGAGAGTCGCTTTCATTCATTAAAAAAAGCACATCTAAATAAAATGTATGTGTTTTGGTTTGTACAGAATAAAAAAATACTGCTTAGTCCTTATTTCTCTTCCTACAATCTCTAGATGGGATCTTTTTAATCAACAGCATCAGCACAGTAATTTCCAGCGGGATAATAAATCACCTCTACCCTGGAGACAGACAAACACGGACATGCGTGATGGATAGCCAAGCTGTTCAAATGTGAAAACACACAGTTTGGAAAGAGACAATACAGCGCAAGAGAGTATGCCAAGAGGCACTATGCCAAAGTGAAACTACCCATTATCATGAGTAATAATCTTTAGGGAAAAAGGTGATTTCAAACTATATTGCCCAGGGTGATGGCAATGATAGCACCATAAGTGAGAAAAAAAGAACCCCAAAATATGTTGTTTGTGAAATAAACACAAGGCAAACTTTAGGGTAAATAATCTATTTGACTCAATGCCAAGAGAACAAAATTAAGGAAAAATAACGAAAAAGTGCGAACAGGCTGCAGCAGCTGAGGACAGAAATAATATGAAAGAGAACACGCAAGTAGGTAACGAGGCATAACACAAGGATGTGGGAGCCAAAGAAGGTCAGTCAATGTAAAAGGAAACACATGGTAAGCACATACTGTAAAAACAAGTTATGACCTATAATGGAGGGAGATGATTATGTGGTTGTAACACTTGAATGGGCTGGCGGTGTGGAAAAGGCAGCAGTGAATGTATCGTCTCCTCTGGGGTAAATTGCGTGTGACTGCTTTGCGTGTCCATCAATTCTCTCTACAGTCTAATTACAGCCGGTTCCACCTGGCTTCACCGCTCTGTCCTGCTCCCTGCGCAATGAGGGTAACATGAGACTCAGAGATGAGAGGTAAAGTGGGAGTAATTGCTGTTGGAGTGAGGAACATTTAGTTGTTTTTACATCCAACAAAGTATGTGTGTTGAATCAGCAGCTTTGCTTTTCAATTATGGGAACATTTCAAGGTGCAAAGAAGAAGAAGGACGGTTTAAAGAGACAAGAGCCTAAACATGTCGGTTCAGACGAAGGTGAATACAGGTATTTCATGATATTATGAGAAAAACAATGTGTGTCAAAGCATGCAAACATGTAGAAACCCAAAAAGTATGCATCTGAAAATGAGTCCCCTTTAAAGAGATTTGTCTCTAATTTAAGCTGCAATATTGTCCGTGTGTAGCCCTAGCTTTACTTCCAAGGCCAAGGATCAAGCCATTAACATTTGATGTGTCTAAAGGTTGTATTTGTAAAAAAAAAAACTGTCACTATGTGGTATGTTCCCATTGTAAGCTAGAGTAAGCAGTGGTAAACCTGTCACTGTTACTACTGTAAACTGCCTGTGTGAGTAAAGAGAACGTGACAGGAGGTGTGGCGCTTAACAAACAGTCGATTCTCTTCACTTCCTGTAGCTACTGCTTTATCTGGTAACTCTTTCTATCCATTGAGAGTCATTATCTCAACTGAATGCAGAACTCTTTTTCAAACATAAGCAGCTTCCTTTAAAATGTCTGGAGATCCAACAGAACTGCTCCCAAGATGCATCACAATGAAGAGTCCTTGCCTTCACTATCTATTAAGAGGATGCCTTTTTTTCTCCTTTTATCAGAATAATGACGGAGACAGAAGCTGAATAATAGAACTGAGACTCATCTGATCAAGCAGCAAATCCGTGCCTCCAACTTTTTTACTGTCTGTAATCATTACCCCCTGAAACTTATTTTAAAGCTGTCATTCAGAGTAATTCAGAAATATTTCATCAGAAAGGAAAAGAAATAATGTTGTCCAAGGGAAATGAAGATTGTGAAGTCTTTGAAGTGACGGGACAAACAAAAACAACAATCCCCCGGTGCTGTCTACAGGTGATGAAACTCAGTATGGTAACATATTCAGAAAAGGCTGAAAATAATAAAGATGCAGTCAATCAGACAGCAAGTGAGAAATGCTGGCACACATTTACACGAACAAACACTGTGGCGATAATTAATCATGACACCAGGTTATTATTTTTTAGACTTTAAGCCTAATTGCTCAACAGGGATTCAGACACTCAGAATTATCCTGTCTTTTGTGGGCTCATTAGTAAGAAAAAGGTATTCATTTTAGTCTATGACACCCAAACCCCATCAGTTGAATAATAAGTAGTCCACATCAAAATGCACAGCGATCGTCTGACATTAAAGAGGATTTGGCACAATCACCCTTCAAAATAATAATCACTTGTTACAAATCCTGACAAATATGACTCGATTACAGCGATGACAGCTGATGGATTGTTACAAATTAGCGATAGCGATAAGCTAATTTAACAAGACAAGTACGACATGTAGAAGGTGTAAGGGAAACTTCTGTGTAGCAATGCAGTGGGAGTCACCGACTCAGGAAAGAGACACGGGAAGAACAGGAGCTTTGATGTCAAACACTGATGGTTTATTTGGAGCTTCGGCCGGAGAATTCACATCACAAGTCCAAGAGCCAGAGGTTCTGACTTCACGGTAGAGTTGCCACGTCAATTCTGAAGAACTCTACCCCAGACCCATGTATTTAGCTAGTTCAGAGAGAATAAATTATAATAAACATGCTGCATAACAAGATATAATCATAACACCTCTATCAGCTGACGCCAACAGGCAGGAACAGGGAGACAGAACACTGAGAGCACAGCAGCCAAGGTTACAGGTGCGTGTGCTCAGTCAGGACCGTATGAACTGATAAACTGGGTCAAAGTTATGGACCTTGGAAAATATTTCCCCAACAGAAGTTATACTTAATAATCTGTCTAAATCAGTTCGTCAGTTATAATTAGCTTCAAAATATATATTTATATTATATAGTGCAACAGGCAGAGGATATAGATGAAGAATGACAAGCTGGAGACCTTCCAACCGTAGCCGCCATATCTGTCTATCAGAGGTGAACATTGCCAATATATTTAAAATCATCCGTTTAAATACACAGACAACAGTTCAACGAGGAGAAAGGATTACCTGCAGCTCAGTCACAGACAGAGGCCGTTTCTCAATCGCGAGAATACTGGCTTGGTAGTCGCATACTTCCAAGTCACTTCCTTCAGAAACGAAGCAAGTATACTTCCAAGCCACGGCTTCGGAAAACAAAGAAAAATGGAACAGGCTAACAAGTGTGCCACTCTCTCTAACGGTCTCAACATAAACTGTACCAAAAATAAATACCTCACGATGTCTATTCTTTACTTTCACGGAACACATTTTTGGTGATAACAAATGCAACAAAGTAACATATTTACCAACACATGTTCTACGCCACTACATACTTACATTTAAATGTGTGCTGTGCTGCGTCGGTTCAGCCATTCTCCGCAAGGGTTTTTGAAATTGGTCCGTGCGCAAAGCATTATGGGGATTTGAAGGACGCGAAGTCTACCCATGTGCAGCCTCGAAATTAACCAAAACCAAGGACGTGACCTCGGTGGAATTCCAAGTATGCTGGAGATTGGAACAGTCCTTCGACGGCACTCGATGACATAGTATCCTTGAATTATTGGCTTGGAAGCCAGTTTCCTCGAGATTGGGAACCGTCCGTGTCTACCTACAGACACATTCATGACAGGAAATGTTTCTTTAAGAGTCATAGAAACAAGTTATCTTACTGAGGGAGACGGCTCCGTGCTGAACATCACGACTCTCTGTGTGCCACGTTTCAACAACTCCACTCACTCAGCGAGAATAATGGAAGACTTCCCCAAATGTGAGCCAGCCCTCACACCATGGCATCACTTCAAATTCAGATTGAGAGTGTTCCAGGGCGCTAGATTGAAAGCTACTCTTATAAAAGTGAAAACCCATTAAAGGAGCTTTCTCTGAGGACACCCAGGATAGGCTTCAGAGGATCAGGAGACTGTGTGCGCTGCATTGAAAAGAAAATGCCACTTAATTCCTTATATTATGTCCTTTATGGTTTGCTGACACTCTCAGTCAGTTTCTCAGCTGGCGGGTGCTTTGTAGCCCTTTTTTGGATGATTTGTTATACAATCAGTGTTAGCTCTATGTACATTTCAGGTGTTGAGGACACACTGAGATAAGGTTTCCGGAGAAGGAAGAAATAGTGTTTTAACTGTGGGAGGTGAGACAACAGAATCAAGGAAGCATTTTATAACCCGAGCGCCTCGCCTAATGAAATACTGCCATGTGAGACATTTATTGCTGTGAACCTTAAATTATCCACAGAGCCATTTGGAAGGCAGATTTCCGGCCTGTGTGAGTAAAGACACATTTTATGGCCTTCTCCTCCACTTACCCAGTTGGGAATCGAATTTGGTGATATTACAGAGCACATGTGACCTGTATTAAGTTTGCGAACAAACAAATGACCTGCTATGTTTGTCTTCCAGGCCGGGTGTCTGTTACACCACTGTCCTGGTCCTCTTAGTGTGTTAGCACACAAAGAGACTTTACTGTGTAACTACAGAGCCAATTACTGACGGTTTCAAACCACAGTTTGTTGAAAAACATATCTTGGCTTAGTCATGTCTGAGTTATGCCAAGTATTGGCCACCCAAACAGAGGACATTTGTGGCTTATGTTTGAAAATGATGAGATGAGACAAAAAACAACAAACCAAAGTATGTCTCTAATCACTGTAACACATTATGAATATTCAAGGCTGTAGTTTGCAAACAAACTGTTAATCACTGCTGTTTACAACACTTAAATAATCAGAGATAACCGAAAGCATAAACACCAAGCGTATAGGTCAGGTTTGTGCTCTTTTGAATTTCATTTCAATTAGGGCAGCTTTATGTAAAATTGAGTCAAAGTTCAGACACAGTTTTACAGATTACGTGTGATGTCAAGGATATGACCTTTAAAGTCTGGGGTCGTACAAACAAACATACATCACGATGTTAGGGAGGAAAACAGACCTGCCAATCATCCTGCAGTCATTTCCAGCTGCAGCTAATGTGAATATTCAGTCCTCTATCCGGTCAAGACCGGTAGATGTGTCGTTGCTCAATATGAGCCAATTCTTGTGTCATTGTTCCTCTTACCCTCCGGGTGACAGAGCTTTTGTCACAGCAAGACTATCACTAACACAAATAGCTAAAGATGTTATTATCTATCGATTTTTCGATCAATAAATCAGACTCTGCATCATCATCTTGGACAGAGGATAGCATCATCTCTATGGTAGATATAGAAAAAAAAGGATCTATCTAAAACGTTTTTGCATTTTTGGGGGGTTAATATATTTATCAGACACCATGAAATATGACTTCACAGGGACACCCATCTCCTGAAGGCAAGGGGTACAGTTAGGAAGTCAGCTAGCTCATTCTTTTATCTCTCAACTTTAGAAGCTTTCTTTTGATCTGAGCCTGCTTTTTAAACTTCCTACTTCTGTTCCTGTCTCTTAGTTTATCTCTTCCTTCCTGAATGTTGTGAAGTCCCACCGCTTTTAACAACTTTTGCTGTTCTCAACCATAGTCTCCCAAAATGTTTGTAAAGTATGTCACAGTCATACATCTCCTGTATAGTGTGACAAGATGAGACATTTGAATTTAGAAATGCTGAATCAAAGACACAGATGGGTTGGAGGTGTGAAGAAATCATTTTAAATATTAGTGACTATCATCACCTCATGCCATATGTTTGATTAAAGCTGTTAATCCAAATCATCACAGGCAATCTCAATTAAACATTGAGACATATTGGACATTCTCATTGCTCTCGGCTGTAATGAAGCAGCAAATTCATTAGAATTGTCCGGCCGGAGCCCTGAGGCATTGACTTTTGCATTATGCTGTCTTAGTAAAGCCATTAACACCATGTCACAGAGGCGTCTCTCTGTCGATGACCACACACAGAGGTGGCTATCAGAATTCACATCAGATCAAAGCTCATCGCCTCTGCTTTTGTCTCGATCAGCATCAGGTGCAGCAGACGAATCAGCCAGACATTATTCATTGCTGCTGGTCTGGCTTAAAAGGAGATTTTCAATGGCCTATTGCAGTGCAGGCAAGCCGAATGCACACACCAACACAAGCTGGAAACTGGAAGAGACAGGAAATCAAGACAGAAATCCATTTGCTGGTTAGTCGTACGGGTTGTTTCATTGCTAGTAAGTTGGATTGATTGCATAGCAGATGGGAATGTGCTCTTCTGTTGTGCTTTATAAATGTGAACAGGCTCCCCCGCTGGAAAAAATGTTGTTAAGAGAGCAAGAAGAACAGACATTTCAGTTTCATTTTAACCTGAAAAGGAGCAAAACACTTCTTATCGCTGCAGATAAAATGTGCCAGGGGTCAGCAAATTACGCTTAAGGCAATGAAGGCAAACTCTGACCTTCTGTTCAGAAAGAGCACACTATGTTTAACGAGCCTTTCAAGTCCTAAAGTCCTGAAAACCATGGAAACTCAGCAGATAAGCGAATGTCCAGCAAGTTTGTAAACTGTGAAAAGTGAGTCATTGGCCATCTCAACTGCAAACCCATTTGCATGCTTCTTAGGTGTTAAAGCGGGATTTAAAAGCTGCTTTCTTCAAAAACTCCTACAGGAACTATTTCAGGACTCTTTTTTAAAATCTGATATTCATCAATTGGTGTTATTAAGGGCTTATTAATTTGAGCAAGCCATGGTGATACATAATTATAAGAAATACATAGTTATTATCAGCAATATAAGTATCAAAAGTAAAAGCCATCTTATTGCAGTGGAATGGCCCCAAATTGTTATTTTTATCATGTATTATATGATTTTTACTGATGCAGTAACATGTACACAGCATTGTAATGTTGTAGCTGGTTGAGATGGAACACATTTTAACTAATAGATATAAGAATATTATGTTGAGTAATTTCACTTATATCAGTGCAACATATTCTATTTGTTTAATGGAAACCAAGATAAATGTACACAAGTAAAAAGTACAATATTTCCCTTAAATGTGGTAAAGTAGAAGTAGCTAGTAGCATAAAATCATGGAGATGTAAAAAATAACTGGACCGCTTTTAAATAATACTGTAAAACATGAGGTTGTTTCAACACCAGGGCGGTAAAATCTATAATTTGTATGAACAGTTTATGAGATGAGACCTATGGCTCCACAGTCTCTCACAGTGTGCACAGATCGACCCATCACAAAGGGCGGGGAGGTAAAGAAAATCCATTTGGAGTTCATTTAAGGTGCATCTTTTATGCTCCATGCTGTAACTTGGGAAAGTTAGAAGTTTGAACTGAATGCAGTCAGAACTCAGACCTCTCTCTTCTTCATCACCATCAAGGCCTACAGTAGCTTTTGATTTCCTCTCAATAGCTTTTACCTCTGCCTCATACTGCAGGACTTTGTGTCCCTCAGTTTTGGATGCTGACCAAAAACTCAGTCCCTCACCCTATAATGCTGATGTAAGGCTTTCCGTGCCATCTGCCAGCTATGTGGATTTGCAAATATGGATGCAAGTGCATCTGTAAGGTTATTTCTGACGCGGCGTACAGTACACTGTACAAAGGCAGGAAGGCGAAAAGAAGACAGAGGAGGAATAGTAATGGACAGGAGAGTGTATTACGGCAGAGAGAGCTGGAAGATAATTGTCTTTTCTTAAGACGCTGCCGTTTCCTCAAAGTAACAATGGAGACATCTCAAGAGATGTTAGAGACTGGTTAAAGCCTTGCTGCTGAAATCCACTGGGAAGAGAAATAATCCAAACTTTAAATCTTGGCTTTTAAATCAAATCAAATGAGTGCTTCTAAATGAGCTGAATTTCGCCTGAAAAAATGATTTTTTTATCCAATTCCAACAGTACTTTGAACTGATCATGAATATTCAGACCCCAGCCAGCTCGGACTGACCTCAGTCTCACTGGGGGAATGACATGTTGGAGAGCTGACATGTTTGACTGGGCATACAAATCCACTTTAACACAACGTTAGCTTTTGCAAATAAACCAGGCAGCACACGCCTGCAAATCAAATGTTGAGTGGACTTTTGATGTAGGGTCTGTTAAGGCTAATAAGTCGGTAAGGCTCTGCTGGTTATGTCCCAAGAGAGACACTTAAACTAGCATTTAGCTAAAGAAATCTGTGACTTACATAAGCATCCAGGGAAGAAAAATCCTCTGGGGGGCTTTTTCTTTTCAGCTAAAAGGGGATGGTCTGAATCAATGGACTGTCATTAACTGCTGGACAGGGTGGTATTCTTGGCTCCAATCATTCACAGGGAAAGTGACTGTGAGCACTATTGCACCTCACATATCAAACTGCCAGTTAGCTTAGCTGATGGACAAGGAGCAGCAGGGCTTCCATTTTTTGTGAAATAAAAAATATATTTTACATTCGGAAGTGAAGCTCCATCAAAGTCGCATTTTTTCTACATCAGGCAAAAAACGGCCATTTCCATCCTTTTGACAATCTCATAGTTTAAAGACAAGAACAGAGCCAGTATAATGGAATAGAAGATTAACAGAACATGACCATTTTAAATGAACATATAACACAGCATAAACATTTATTGTAATTTCAATAAAATCTGTTGATTAACGATGCGAGCAACATTTTATTATCTGTCTTCTGCTTTAAAGCAATTGATTTTGAACATGACACATAGGCTGTGTATTCCGTGTAATAGAAAATTGTGATTTCACCGGAGACAAAACAACTTCAAATTGTTTGTTACCTCCAACCAAGACTCCCTTAACTACTTGTTTTACATACATTGTGTTTACTGTCTCAGAAGATAAAGAAAACCAGCACATTCTCAAAATGTAGAAGCTTGCTTTCTGCTTTAAAAGCCATTTGAATTGTTCATCCTCATTTTCTTGAGTAATAGATACATTATTTAAGCTTTACCGCTAATACAGAATGGTGAGTGGATACATTTCGATAACATGTTAAAAACCTGACAAATAAGGAACCTCATCGCCTTGATACAAAACGCACAGTTCTGCTCATTGATTTTAAACAATGCCTGATGTCTCAGTATAGACGGCATTGAACATCTCTGAAGACAGAATGTATCTCTTCTTATCACACCCTGGTTTCCATCACGTTCTCAAAAATCGTTCACTGTCAGAATCAGTGCAATATATTCTGTGCAAATCCAAAGGAGCTGGCGAACACAGCAGAGAGTAAAATACGTTGCCCGCCGCAGAACCCAGCAACTCCATCTTCAATAACTCTGATTCATGTTTTCCTCAATGCACCGGCAAATTACTGGCATTCCAATTACTTATCATGTGTTCTCGTCTTGATTTACTGCAAATCAAAAGTGAAAATGTAAGTATAGCATCATAGTTTATTTTTTTGCTTCGGGGCAATGATACAAAATAGAGAAATTCCCCCTCGGAGCGTCTTATCAATGTTTGGAGACAGAGGCAGCGCTCCTCAGCGTGTGCGATCGCTCATGCACCCACACACATTGCGGGAGCCTCATAAAGTAAGGAAGCTTAAGAGCCTATAGCTGCTCAGGCATAACACTTTCCATGCGTACAGTTTGGAGAGGAGGAAGGTAATGAGACTTTGCTAAATGGAGGGGGCTGGTGTTATGCAGAGGTGACCTCAAGGGGCCCTGCACTTTACTCCGTTCTCCTTCTCTCTGCTGATGGGCAGGATTCAGCGGGGATGTTATCGACAAGGTTACACCGGGTTTATCACTGTAAGGACGATTAAAATGAACAGATAGAGGAGGAAGGTGTGGGTATGTCATGTCACATTGATATTCAAACTATTAAAATCACTTAGATCTATCCATAAACACACAACATGGGGTACAATATATGTAAAAGAAAACCATTTGGTCTGATATTAAGACACAAAAAGTTAAACCAATTACTTTAGTTTCTCCAAAGTCACATAATTAGCCCAAAAATTCCAACATTGTTTCCTTTGATGAGCTGATAAAGAAGACAAAAGACAGACAGGGATAAAAGCCAGACTGGGAATAGATAATTGAGAGCATTAACTGTGTTTGGCCTAAGCTGATGTAACGGGGGAAGTAATGCAATCATTGGCTTTCTGTAAAGTCGAATGCTCTGCGCGTGTTTTAAACACAGCTGGACAAGATTGATGGGATCTTAAACATGCAAGTTAATTGCCGTTTGCCATAAGAACAGATGATTCATCAACATAGATGTAGAATAGATAACATGGCACAGTGGGCAGTAGAGTAACAAACCGGAAAAACAGAATCAATCACATTGAGTCTTGAGTAAATTGTGTGTGTGAGCTCAAGATGTAGAGACTTAATCATGTCCCTTGTGAAAGCTAAATAATGACTAATGGCGAATGACTTAAAACATTAAGCTTTAAAGGACGTCCATGAGAAAAAGTGATTATGCTAACGAGAGCACATTCCCTCTACTGGCTGCTTCAAAGTGAAGCCTAAACCGCTGGATTGATATTCCTGCTCGGAGCCAGGCAAACAGAGAGGGCTGGAGGCTACATCTGAGGCCAGTCACACACAATGCATGTGTGCTTAAGTGTGTGTTATGTGTCTGTCTCTGTGTGAGTGTGTCTTTTTTTAGCATCTGATGCTAATACCTGCAGATGTTGGTGCCATTTGCTCCCCTGCCAATCAAAGGCCAGAGCAGAATGCCAGTCCCTGAGAGCCAGGCAGCTCACCTGTATCTCAGCATCACTGCGATCACACTGTGCTCTATCTACGCCTGGAGCCGTTTCAGTAAGTCACACAATGGGCTTCAGAAAAAACTAACATACATTACCAAAGGAAAGCTGGCTCGTGTTTGAACATATCTGGGGGTGCTTCATGGAGTTTTTGAAAAATACTGTTGGTAATGATCAATAAAACCAAAGACCGGGGCGGGGAGGGGGGCAACGGGAAAAAGATTATAAAGTGTAGTAGCCCACGTCGTATTCTTTCAGATTTCTGTACTTTGTTATCCCTGTATCATCTGTATACTGACCTGTATTTATTTACATGCCTATGCCACTGTATCTGCCACCTAGACTGACCGTTTAATGTATGTGTAATTTTCGTTATATTTGAAAACTTCAATAAAAAAAAACAACAGCTAACGTACCTAGCGAGCGATCCCTCGTCTGATTGGTCGATCGCACCACGGGCAGGCTAGCTCGAACCCGGCTGCCGCGGGTGAAGTTTGTGGGGGAGTCGGCCTCAGACATGGTGTCCAGTGACTCCAGGGAGGCCAGGGAGAGGTGGTCCGCCTCTCCAACGCTGCTGGGGCCGTGCTTTGGGCTTCTGCTCTGGAGGGGGGGAGGCAACGGAAACACGATACAGTAAAAGGGTGAGACCGTGGAGACACTGGACACAAAACATTGAACAATACATGCATTCATATCGAAACGACACAAAGAAACGTGGCAAAGTTTTTGAGATACGGTGCATTCGGGGGAGTTAGGAAACAACAGTATCTGTCAATGTCATGTGCTGTGAGTCACACTGGAATAAAAACACCTTTGATGTCAAGCTTGACTCCAGCACAACAAGAAGTGAATAAACCAAACCATAGCAGTCATGCAAATGTGAATAAAAGAATCTATCAAATACCACGCAGCTCTGTCCCAAAAGCACCTCAAGGTAAATAAGGGTTTGAAAGCATCAGTAAGCCTCTAACCATTCTACAAGAGCGTCAACTTTTACTTTCCATATTCACCAGGTTCATATCAGTATGTAGTGTCTCTACTGGGACATGTCTTTGGGATTGAAGCCTTTGCACACCATTGACATGCACACAAACCTATTTAACACACTACAGGGAAGGGAGAAGCCCTTAAAGCACAACAGGGCTTGTCTAATAATAATGCTAACAGTGTTTAAAATAAGTTTTCAAACTGATTAAGGATCGAGAAGTGTGTCACATCACTTGTAGAAAGGTGAGCTACTCTGTAAGCAGATCCTCTTCAATAACTCAAAGTGTGATGAGGCCAGAGAGCCAGGGAGGCATTGTGAGGCGCTGTAAGGTGATCGGCAGAAGTGGAGGAGGCGGGACAATAACTGAGAGGTCAGTGAACACTTGGCGCTTTATGAAACGCTCCTATTTCCTTTCCTGGCAGCTGAAGACGGGTCCACCAGGTTACCTTAAACACACCTGCATGCTGCTCTCTCACACGTACGGGCAAATAAAGAATTTAAGCTTTTATATGAAATGCAGTTCTTGGTTTATCCTGAGCAGGTCAGACTCTGGGAGGCACGGCGGGACACACTTTTTAGGTAGAAATGGTCACACAGCAGCAGCAGCAGTTAGTGAGGATGAAGATGCATCACACACACACACACACACACACACACACACGATGCAGATAAGATGAAAGGCTGACTAACTCTGTGGGCCAATTGGATTTTCATCAAGTACCTCTGAATGTCAAGCTCAGAGTGAAGGGAGAAGAGCATGCCCTGCAAAGACTGAGAAAAACATGAGAACAAATAAAGAATAAAGTCAAGCCAGTGGGAGGTGAGATGGGAAAAGAAATCAGACAAAACAGAGTAACCATGGAAACACATCCACAGAGGACTGAGGAGAAAAGGAGGCTAATATGAGGTGCTAACGTATCCTCGCTTTCTTTTTAGTCTACTGTTCTGTGTGAAACTTGTCAAGCATTTAGTGTTTTTGATGCAAATTAATGAAGACCTGACACCGCAGGGAGATCCGCTGAGCCATCACTCAACTCCTGTAACTCGCTTAGGCTGCAAACCCCCACAGATTACAAACTATGTGAAGAGTGCCCTTATACTGTTTATACATGCTGATAATGACCTTTTAAAACACAGGGGTCGCACGGAGTTGACGAGTCACCTGAGAGCAGACATGTTCTGCGAAATCTAATCTGAATGATGAAAGATTCATGAGAGAATTCGATGCCCTCACACACACTGCTGTTCTGTGTCATCCTTACATCGGCTTCACATGAACGTAGTAATTATATCAGCCTAATCCAACCTGCATTCACGCTTACAAATGTGTGCATGGAAGGTGTTGGAGCTATATATCTCTTTATATTTAATAGTTTAACATTTATTTTCTTGCTGTTTATAGTGTTTATTGTAAATGTATTCTTAGTTAGTGTCATAAGTTAAAGTAGTTTCTATGCTTTTATTTTGAAGGCGTGTTTGGGCACTGGGTGATTAGAGCAACTGGTGCCCCGTTCACACAGCAACTTTAAAAAAACCTTCCAACGCTTCTCTGCTCATTGACTTTGAATGGGGGTGACGTCACTTTGCCTCGCTTTTCGCCGAACTGCATTGTGGGGAAGCAAAGCGAAGATTTCCAGGATTTTCAAGATTTTCAGGATTCAAAAGTTGAGCAATGTTCAACTTTTGAAGCTGAGCTGGAAGCGTCAGCCAATCAAATNAGGCGCTTTCACACCGCAGTACTTTTCCCACAAAGGTTCATCAGAACTTAGTTCATGAGAACTCTTTAGTTCTCATGAACTAAGTACAGATCGCGTTCACACCGGAATAAGTCCCTGAGGGAGGATTAGGCAAATGAAGCCGCTGATGTCACTTCTTCTTCTTCTGGTTTGGGTTTACTTGCAGGCCGCAAACAACTTCACGCCGTATACTGCCACCCGAAGTCCCCGGCCGGAAGTCCCCGGAGTTGGGGAATGGCTAAATCGCCAGAACGCCGACACCTCCTCATCTCCACCGCTCCCATGTTTTCTTTTGTGTTGCCATAAGTTAGTCTCTCTGCGTTTGTGCGCTGGGCTAATGGTAATGCTAATAATGCTAATGCAAGGATAATAAAATGGCGGCTTCACAAAACTTTTATGGAGTTTTACGAGGCGTGGTTTGCAATCCGCCCAGCCAAACAGAAATAGGAACCTTTTTCTCCCACGAAAGTCCCTGCTCTCTAGCAGGGACGGAAAAAGGGGGTAAAAAGGTTCTGATGAACTCATTTTAGTTCCGGCTCTTTTTGGTGTGAACGCGACATTTCGGAACTACATCGGAACTAAAGTGGGAAAAGTACTACGGTGTGAACGCGCCTAATGGGAACATTTTCCAAGAGTTAAAGCACCATTTTTCAATTGTGAGCGCAAGCATCAAACTGTTATACCTTCAATAAGTTTGATCTATACACTAAGATCTGTAAGAAATCCTCTGCCAGGAGTAAAGACTTATAGCTTTAGGATTTCAGTGCTGATTGATTTTGCACCCGACCGTTCAATTGTAAATGACACATGTATCAGTCGCTTTGGGCAGAAGATTCACGAGATTCACTCTGAAAACTTGATGTCATCTTTTTATAAATCTGTGTAGCTTACTGACACACTTTTGTTTTCAACATGCGTGGAACTCGAGGATCTGCTCTTACATATTACATCATTGCTTGACAGCTAAATGTAGTCCAGTACGTTTATGCATCGTCTTTGAATCTACCTCTGACAAAATAAACGACTATATAGCGAAGGAACTAATGAATGTATGGGCGATGATGGTAGTAATACTGTAGAACTGTGAAGGATTACCACAGATTCTTCAAAATACTTCCAAAATGAATAAAACATGAAAACGATAGAATGAATCTATATATAGCGTCTTTGGAGGACTCCATATGTGAAGTATAAAGAATATACATAGCATTATACATTTATCATCATAAAGGTCAAACAAGCTTTTGCAGAGATAATGGCTTTTTCCAAAAGGACTGGAATGCTAATACATTACGTTTCTACAGGTTAGGCTAGGGCTGCTCAATTATTCATATTTTAATCACGATTACGGCTTGCAACGATTACGAAAACAACGTAATCGAAATAAAACGATTATTTTTTATTATTATAATTCTTTTTTTTATTTTTTTTCCAGTTGAATTATACTTAAAGTTCAGGGTAATCAACTGTTAAAAACATAGTGTTCAAACATTTTTCTCCAATAAATGGATGTTTTCAAAGTCAATGAATAATCGCATTTAATAATCGCAATTACAAGTATTGACCCAAATAATCGAGATTATGACTTTTGCCATAATCGAGCAGCCCTAGGTTAGGCACCTCTCACATTGCAGGTTAATGGAAATAACAACAACAGAACACGACAGCAGCTACAGGATGGTACTTTTTGACATCAATGATCCACCTTATCCAACAACAAAGTTGAAAGAAGAATACAGGTAAGGGGTTAGAGAGATACTGACATCATATTTGACATTTACACTCATCTAGTTCCTTCACATTGGATGTCTCAGAAAAGACAGCAGCACATAAAGACCTACTGCAAACTTATATTCTCCACTCTGGTCATTTCAGAGGATATCTTGTCTGCAGACCTGCACCTTGATAGACGGGCGTTTCAGCAATCACTCAGAACCAGCCAAAACATAAAAAGAGAAACTCCAAAACATCCGCGGCACAAAAATCATCGTCACGGAGAAATGCATCCGTTCCAATTGCATTGCTAATTCTGGCACAGATTAGCATAGCCTGTAAAGAATTGCTGATATCACTAAAACAGGCTATACTAATTAAAGCCAGAATCATCAATCAGATCTTCCGACACCTTGACCCCTAAAATTGGAAGAGGGATTCAAGCATAGCTATAGTTGGAAATGAATCAAATGTTAGCATTAGAAGGTGAGTAATGAATTGGGAGATAAAAGAAAAAGCACACAAGATTATGAATACCAATACTTTAATTCCTGAATACATTTGACAAAATACATTCATTACATATTGGAAAAACTAACTTTTTTCCATCCTGGTAAAGCGAAAAGGAATGGAAAATACTTCTAGTTTGCAAAACCCTTTTACCAAAGGTGTTGTGGCTGAACCTTTGCGGACAAGAAATAATGAAGCTTGAATTGCACCCCCAAGTAAATAGCATCTCAGTGCTATCTGTGCTTTTTTAAGGTAATTTAAAAGACTAATATGCATACATTTGGCCCTAGCTACGCAATTAAGCCTCAATTCATAAGGTCCTAATGATCAGCGCCAGTAGTCACCCAGTAACAGAGAAATCATTAGCGTTCTCAGAGATATGGTGGCAATTAAAGTGCATTCATGGGGCGTTATGTCCAGTATGTCCATTCATCATGGCGGCAATGAGTGGTGTTTTGTGTTAAGCTTTCTCTCTCTCATGTTTAAATTCCTTGCCTTATGTTTTGAGTAATGCCTCTGCAACTCTTTGGTCAGAGCTTGTACTGTCACAACCTAAACATATAATTTGTACTTTCTCTCTGCCCCTGCTCTGCCTTCTGTGACAGATAGTGGTTGCAAGTGATGTGCAATTCATGGAGGTATCAGTGACCGCAAACCACGCTTTGTGAATTCACCCCTGACTGTTCAACACATGGTGCATTTCGGTTCAGAGCAGCTCTGGAGCAGAGAAAGGGTCCACAGGACAGATGCCCCCTCGTTCTATAAGCAGTTTTTATCACACAGAATGAGAATCTGTGAGTTATAATGCCTTATACCAGGACTGGTTTTTCTTTATAGATGTCCTGTTGAAAAATAAGTAGAGCTAAGGAAAGAAAAGAGAAGAGTGGGTAAGGGAGGTTGTGAGACAGACAGGGAACAACTAAGGAGAGGGTTAGGAGAGAAAAGAACTGCGTTTTGAGATAAGAGACATTTACATTTGGTTACAGCTCAGAATCATTTGGACCAAAAAGACACAATTTTCGACATAGTGGAACAACAATGAGTTAGAAAGATGAGAAGAGATGACACCCCATGTGTTTGTGGGTTGGCTCTTTTGAAACCTTGGTGAAAAATCTTGAGAGGGTACGTCTGTTTGTCAGGACAGAAAATTAGCACTGATAATGCTCAGCTAAGAAGTCTAAATACTTTACTGTCTATCTGTAATCCTTTATTGTAATAATGATACAGGTCTAAGATACAGTGTTGAGAAGATACAGTTTATTCATTCATCACCATGCTATTATGACGCATACCTTGATTTCTATCATTAACTTTGTGAAGGGAAAATTCCTGAGGGGTTGTGTATACCAAGTAGTATGAAAGAAGACCAAAAGTGGAAAGGGAGAAAGTGTTTGCTCCTTTCAAGCTGGATTTATTTATACATTTGAGGGAGAAATACAAAATGCACAACCTATTCCCTTGTATGTGCTCGACTGTAGCTTAAACATCTTGGGAAAGCCTTTGACATGGAAAACAGGACATGTTGTTGTGGGAATGTCATTGGTTTCTGGTCATAAATGAAATAAATGGACATATAAGGATATTGATTTGTTAATGGCGCGTGAAGTAAACATGACTGTTTTAAACCGAGTTGGATGGCAATAGGTTTGTAAAAGGAAAAGGTATAATTAAAGCAATTTGGATGTATCCATTGGAGACAGTGAATGTCTGTACAAAATGTAATGGTAGTCGACAACAGTTAGAGAACAAGTTCAGTCTGGAACAAAGTGCTGAGACTAACCGACCAGCACCGCCGTCCCAAGAGCCAAGCCACGGCTATCCAATTTCTTTTGTTGCAAACTTTTACTTCCCTTAGTTTTATCGATCCAGCAGTGAAACACAGGCGATGCTGTTCTTGATCAAAGAGAAGCAGAGAGATTCTAAACTAAAGTCAAGACCTGGCTGCAAATTGATATAGAAATAGAAAGCCTAAAAACCATTGATTAAAGGGAGTTTTTTCTTTTCCAAATAATATTCTGCTGCTATGTGTTGTGTTATTCCACTTTGTGCTGCCTTGTTCCAGTCAATAACCTTTAGTGGTAAAACAACACTCTTAGTGGAATGGAGTCAATACAAGTATGTCCTGAATAAACTATTTGCTTTTAAATGGACTGTTTTAAAACGTTTATTTCTACATGTAATTGAGTGCTGTGCGCAAACCACTAAAGTGTCATTTGTACTGCCTGTAGTTATTCTTAAATGTCATCATGATGTTGTGTAAAGAAGCTACACTCTTTTCAGCCAGATTTGAGCAGTAGTGATTTCTTTATTTCCAAGTTGTGTTTCCCGTAGAAAAACATTTCATGCTATAAACACCTACAGCTAAATCCATGATAGCCAACAAAAAGGAATGTGTAGCAGGTATACGTTAAGATGTATGAAGGGTCCCAAGAGAGGGGATTGTGTATAGAAGGTAATAAATATTGCAGCCATGCACTGTACAGAGGTTAGACTACAGAACTGTTTCCATCGATGCATTCCACAACCGCAGAATAACATGTCTGCGGGTTGAATGAGGAGCTGCATGAATCGAAAGCCACCACATAAAAATATATTTATGCCACAGGAGAAAAAGTGGAGAGATACATCTGGACACTGTCTCCAGCAGGTATGGGACTGTGTGTTCTGGCAGCTGAAGTAGGAAGCATAATAAAACAAGAGAATTTTGTGGTGGGAGGCGTAGGAGCAAAAAATGGAAGTGAGGGAAAAAAAACAAAAAATATTGTCGGTCTTAAAGGTATTATTCAAAGAAATGTTTCTTAAGATTAGGAAAGTGCCTTTAGCTTTCACTATGGGCATAATATAGGTATGGATATAACAACATATAAGTGGGTGGAAAAAGGTTGTTAAGACAGAGTGACTCAAGTCCATGTGCTAAAATGTCCCCTCATACAAAATGAACAACACATAACCTGCAAATGGAAGCTGTAACCATCCAGTATTCACAGTTATTACTTTACCTGGCAAGCAAAAATTGCTAAGTACAAAAAAAAGACCGCTTACACATCATTTAAGCTTACAGTATGAACACCTTTTAAAATGTGCTATGATGTTGCTGTAAATGAAGACAATCACCCAGAGATAAGGCAGAATAAGGCGAGTAGACAGTTTCTATACTTTAGCTCATAATTTCTAACATAAATATACGTTGATAATGTTGGCTTTCTTTGGCTAGTCATATGCGTTATATAAATATCAAAGATAGGGATGATGGAGAGGTTAGAAAGTCTAAGTAGTATAGCTTTGTACAGGAAAATACTTCCCCTATATCAACACATTCTCACTCCCAACTCGGCTGTTGACGTTATATCAGGGTCCCTGTCGTCACTTTCCAACAGTGCAAGGGAGGGCCCTTTAGCGTCGAGTTTCAACTATCAGGGCGTCCCATTGACTTCCATAGAGTTCCCTGAATGTTGGTAATAGACGAGTTGGGATCGCGGCGAAATGCTCTCCGCAGATCCATTCTCACAGCGTTTATCAACCTTTTTCTTACTCAATATCAAGCCAAACTTATTGTTTTTACTTCTTTATTTTAATTGAATAATGTAGGACTTTTGTTGCCGTCAGTTATGGGGAGAGTAGGGGCTCAGAATACTGAAAACGTTTTTTTTCTTCTAATTTTGTATTATTTTCTAAACCACACACTGTTATTTGCTCAACAATAACACACAATTATCCTTGTGTTTATTTATTTGTTTCTGCCAAGGCACACNGTTTTTTTCCTTCTAATTTTGTATTATTTTCTAAACCACACACTGTTATTTACTCAACAATAACACACAATTATCCTTGTGTTTATTTATTTGTTTATTTATTTGTTTATTTATTTGCGTCGGAAAGGGACAACAGGGACCCTGACATAACGTCAACATAGGCCGAGTTGGGAGTGAGAATGTGTTGCCTATATCTATGAAGTGCCCGAAAGGCATAATAAGTTCACAGATAATACAAGGCAGGAACACCAAAGATATAGAGGATTACTGCTGAGCATATAGGGCAAGTTTACTGCAGCAGGAAACCTCGATCACAGAAAAGTAAAATAGCTGTGGAGCAAACATATCGACTGAAAGAGGCAGCAATTTGGGCAGAAGCTGCCTCTGGACAAAGCAGTCAGTGGAGGAGCTGCTGAAGTGCAGGAAAGGGACTTGGCTAAAGGGTTGTGCAATATGGAAGGAAACCAAATTAGATTCATTACCAGCAACATCATCATGTACCATCATCCCCCCAAATCTCAGTGAGGGAGTGAGGGAGACGAGAAAAGACTACTGGGGACATTTTTAAAACATTAGATGCAATAAAACTGTGCAAAAGCCACCGTTACCGTATGTTATTATACATCGGTTAACAGTAGACATTATAGGATGCATTAGTATCTCATATCACACTTATGTATACTTTAGTGAGAATGACATGACTCAGTCTTGACATGACAGCACCTTTAGGCTTTGACATCAGAACAAATATGACAGCCATGGGTCTGCAGTGTTGCAGCTGTGCCACTTTCCCTTTCTTTAACACCCATGACTTCTTCAATCTCTCCCCAAAGGCTTCACCTCAAACCCACAGGACTCAATCACAGCACCCCTGTTGTTTATGAAGCTCACCACTGTCCACTGAATCAAATAACAAGCATGAAAACAGCTCTACACAGTAAAGAATGGAAAATACATAGATATCGGGCTATATGACAGCAAAGAAGTTACAAAAGTCACTTTCTTTCTATTTCAGCCACAGTTGCACAAGTGCCATGCTTTTCAGGCGCTGCAATTGGTGAAACACTTTAGAACAAACGTGAAAGCACTCCAAAGTATGTTCCAACGAACCCAACAGACAATCAACATTTAATGAATAGTATACAAAATATCTGTGTTGAGTTAGTGTAAAAGATAGGTGAAGATTGTTAAAAAAAGGAAGAATAAATGGTTCGGTCAAACAAACTGTATCCAAGCTGTTTTGCCTACACTGCATCTAGTATTCAACGTGCCACTGTGTTACATACATATAAAATATTTACTCTGGTATTGCAAAATATTAAATATTTAAGGACTTGGATCAGGATACTGCCAAAAAACATGATTAGCATTCCTAAAAAACACAGAACCTTGGCAACGGCTTACACACTTTCAGCTGAAAAAAAAAACTATTAATGAGAACTGAGACACTAACTTGGTAGAGAGTTTTTAAGGAGATTGTAAACAAAAATAAGTGTTTTTAAAATCCTTAATCCTGTTTAAATCATATCAAAACACTGTGTGGAAGGTGAAGACTACAGCAGAGTGAGATTAGTGTGTGTGCATGTGTGTGTGTGTGTGTGTGTGTGTGTGTGTGTGTGTGTGTGTGTGTGTGTGTGTGTGTGTGTGTGTGTGTGTGTGTGGACTTGTTGTATGAAAGATTTCCTTACTTAGTCGAGGATTATTCTGTAATAGCGAGTGTGCGCCCCTGAGAACTGCAGCTGAATACTTAATAGGTTTTTAAAATGTTTGAAGTATGGTAATGCAGAACCCTGCTGCCTAATGGAGTTCCACTTGTTTTCTTCACAATAACTTACCCTTTTGTTCTCAGTGGTAAACCATCAGTTTGACTGTGACAGCCCCGGTTAGCTAGAAACAGCCAACAGAGACAGACAGTCAGAATATAACAGCTTGTGGCTTCAAAAATGTAAACAATTTGAGCGTTTGCTGGACATAATGATGCATTTTGCATCCATGCAAGAATTAAGACCAACTTAGATCTAGTGCAGCGTGGGTTTACAGTGACTTCTTCAAAGGAACACGTTTTAATGATGGTCAAATGTCATGTCCGAAAGTTTCTGGAATATGTATTTACTTCTTTGTTGAAAACATTTCCCCAGTGATCTCTCCAATTGTGGGTGTCAGTTAAATGAAAAACCAATGCTTACTATGAGCCACTATCATGAAAGTCCAATAAATGTAACAATGTTACCAATGAAACAGATAAGATAGAAGAAGCATCGAGCAGGCACATTATTTCAGACAGGTAATCATATTCCCACGAATGAGATGACAGAAATGGTTTATCTGTGCTTTCCTACACTCGCATGCCTCAATGTGCTCATCCATTTCTCTAGTAAAGCCATGTTTGTGCCTTCTGCTACTGAGGACCTAATTAAATGCAGGCTGACTGAATTATATCCAATGTTTCAATGCTTTTAACCAGTCCTGCTTTTGGACATTCACAAATACACTGGGTGACAAACTGTAAACCCACTGAACTCTATATGGATCCTCTACACTGAGCCTATGCTTCCTTTTTTCCCCTGACTAATGAGCCTTGTCTTTTGCTCTTAAAAGACATTTTTTTATAAATGTTTGCTAGGTTTCCATGCCTTTTCTTGTGTTTGTTCCATTTACATAGATTGCATTGATTATAGCCTGAGGTTATTTACTCTCATATGGATACAAGTCTGCTATCAATCACTGCCTCAGTGCAAACATGATTTCCATAAAGAAGCACTCACGCCAACGGCTACTTTTAATAGTCACATTTTTTGTGGATGAGTTGAATTTAATTCTTCATTTTATCAGAGAAAAAGCTTTGCCACAGGATGCACTGTGTACATACAAAATCAGCATTGTTTCTCTCAGGAAATGTGTCGCTTTAAAAAAAGTGTATAGCTTTAAAACTCTCTCCATTTGTTTTCATTCAGAATATAAGGACCACAGAGAATGCAAAAGATTATTTGTGGTCAGGGACACTCAAAAAAATAAAGTTTTGTTGCAAGCTTTAGGCTATGGATCAATACAAAAGCCTAACCTACAGCACACAACAAACATATTAAATATTATTCCTTTTTGTTTTCACCCCCCAAGTAAAAACCTGTCCTTTACATGTGCAGTAGGATCTTTTCCATACTTGATTATAAAACAGAAATGCAGGGCCTGGATGCCATTATGTCCGCTGCCAGGTCACAAGGGTAATTTCAGGCCGTACAACCATCATGCCATGTCTCTGACACGCATATCTATTTTAGTTTCTAAAGACCTGCCTGTCGCCCTCCTGCTGTGCTAATACACTGTCTTCAACATTTCACTGGTTCTCATTCAAAATCAAACCCCTTGTCTCAATCAAATCACACATACATTGTGTTCATGCAGCAAAGCTGACATTACTACAGGCCATTTATGTATTACGGCCCCTAATCACGTTGCATATTATTAAAGATCACATGTATT
The DNA here is from genome assembly GCF_000735185.1 of Notothenia coriiceps. Classification (NCBI taxonomy): domain Eukaryota; kingdom Metazoa; phylum Chordata; class Actinopteri; order Perciformes; family Nototheniidae; genus Notothenia; species Notothenia coriiceps. The sequence continues at coordinate 208,990 of NW_011334623.1, forward strand.
ATTAGTTGCAGTAGTGGAAGTAGGATTAGTGTTTCGGTATTGTGGTTGTCTTTTCAGGCTATTTTCAATATTATGTTTGTTTATTTTAATTTTTGTGCGCATATATTTAGTTTCTGCAGATAATAACTTACAGATGGTTAGCACCCTCCACTGAGTGCTGCTTCCCTATATGGACCTTGGTTTATGCTAATAACAAACTGCCTGGAATGTGCATCCAAATTATCATGAGACAAGATTCACCACCGATTGTACATGGGTACATTTTATTTTATTGGCTTTATGGATGAGACACAGGGTTCTCTCTTTCTCTGATTTAACGAAAGGTTTAAGTAAGGTTTATGTTCTATATATTGTTCTTATTTTGAACAAAGCCCAACACTGAAATCAGCCCATTAAATAGCACTGCCTCTGTAGCCAAACAAGCATAGACCTCCAATGTTGCCCAAAAACCGACGACTGTAAAAACACATCACCGAGCCTCGCTGTTGCACAAGCTGACATGTCCCATAATTATGATGAATATGTGCATAATAGTATATTTTGAGTCCATCCCACATAAACCTTCCTGCAATGTGTGGAAGCCAAGTGTGTATTTATCTGCAGCAACAACAACAATTCCACAAAAATACACCATGTAGTGAACCTCAAGCTTCAGTACCCAGCTAATGAAGGAAGTTAGTGAGAATTTAATGCTAAGATTGATTTTGTTTAATTCTTCACTAGGAACAATAGGGTTAGGGCTGAGTGCCATAGACAGAGAAGGGTGATTCGATGTAGTGATGTGCAAGAACATTTGTTGTTGTTTTTATCTTTCTAATTGGAACCCTGACAATGAAAAAATAGAATAATGGCCGCCTCATTTACTCCCTCAGAGTGGATATAGACAGCAATTTGGTAAATGGGCTGCATTTATACAGCACTTTACTCCATTTAACAGAGAGGACGGGCCATCATGAAACACATGCATTGAGACAATTAAGGTCTTTGATGTCTGATCAATCCCCTTCATGATAGGTTTTTCACACATATGCTCACACACAGTGTGGCAAGTTACTTCCAAAATGTAATACAGTACATATTACTTATTACTGTCTTTTTTAAGTTACATTACAATATTACTGTCTCTTGAAATGTAATGAGTTACACTACTTTTATATTACTTTTGAGTTACTTTACCAAAAATAACCGCAAAAGAATGGCTAGGTATTTTGAATGCTAACATGTAGTTTAGTGCAGCTCATTATACATCCAGTGAAGGGCGATGTGGTATAGCTTAACAACTGTGTAGGCCATTAAGGCTACTAACAACTTTTATTACACGGCTTAGTTGAATACTCGATTCTGATTGTAAATTCTTAAAATGTGACACGTTGTAATGCAGTACAGACCGCTGTCAAGGACTATAGTGAAGGTTGCTAAGGAGGATCAAAAAAGAGAAAGGAAAAGAGGTTAGAAGACGGAGCGCTGGACGTCAGATAAATCACCAGAAGAAGGCAGAGAGGAAGTAAACAATAACAGGAACACGGAATGGGCTCGGTAGTTTGTTTAGTATATGGCCGTGTAATAAGCGGGATAATGTGCAGCGAGGTGGTCATTATGGGGAAAGGAACACGGAGAGGCTGATCAGGTAACCGACGCGAAGCGGAGGGATCTTGATGAGCCTGAAGGGTAAACACCAGGTTTACTAATCTACATCTACCCGGTGTCGGAATGTCTCGCGATGTTAGTGAATTCTTAAAAAACAAAACACCATTTAATTTCGGGTTAAAATGTGTTGTAACTGAGAATTGTAACGGGTAGTATATTACCCAAATTTCATTAGTAATGCGTTACATTACTTCGTTACAGCAAAAAGTAATACAATACTGTAACTCCGCTACTTTTGTAGCACGTTACACCCAACACTGCTCACACACACTTAATTTAGAAATGAAGCCTCGTTTTTGTATTTTTATCCTGACTAGAGTAGTTATCAACATATTGGGCAAAGGAAAAAATGGCATGTCCTAAGCTTGGATGAGTGGATTAATGATTCAGGGGGGAACTTTTTCTTTTCAAAGATATCACTGATAAAAGCCAAGAAAAAGAAATTAGATATGGTTCTGTTTTAGAGGACTTCATTTAAAATGTCTACTGTAACATGCACATTGAGCTCGGAGATGCACTTTGTGCCAAATGCTGACAGAAGGGGGAAGATGGTGTCATTTGTGAATACGAGAAGAGATGCTCTTGCTCTTAACTCACCAAATGTTTTGGGGAGGTGAAGTGTCTGGAGGTCACCTTTCAGCGGAGTGCCTTTCGGTGTCCATGATTTCTACTGCGGGTGCAAGATTATCCTCCTCCGAGCGGGTCATGGTGTCTGGGAGGCAGACAGGGAGCAATGGGGCAGAGGGAGAAGGAGAGAAAAAGGCAAACAGTTTAAGAGGATGAGTCCAAATTAGGAAGTCTAACACCTAAAGCTCGCTATATTTTTTAGCTTTTCAAACGACAGGCAAGCTTCAACAGTTGGAAAAACACATCACGACACGTCATTAACGTTTCAGCCAAAAATGACTTCTCATTCTCTCCATGAAACATACATGTAGCCTTTTACAGTAGAGCCAAAGGTCATTAGTCAGCCACTAATTTGTATATCTTCTTGTGTGTCGCTGCCAAAAAAGCTCATATTGCTCTCAGTAATCTACCTTTCCATTTGCAGCAGTGTTCAATTATTTCTTTATGCAATATGTTTTAATCAAGGATCTACTTGGGTAGTGTAGCTTCCATTCCCCACTGGATAATATCTGTCAAAGGGAAGAATGGCATGTCTTCATGACTCGGGAAGTGTTCATGCCTTATATAGTCTTGGTCTAGTAGTTGCCTGCTGCACAGAACTGGATCTAGCCGGGGGCTAAGGAAGCAGACCTTATGAGAGCTCATTAAAGCAAGTCTTAGAAGACAAATATGAATGTACTATTTAAAACAAAAACATTTAGCCTCTTTTCAAAAATAATCAAAGCTAATGGAGCGGATCCAAGACTGAAAAGGCTATTATTAATAACGGAAGTCATTGCTGGGTTGGACGGGTAAATGTAAAGAGTGCCAGATTGGAGGGCGGTGAAGACAGGGAGTCAGTATTAATATCCAAACAATTCATTCCCCCTTACAGTTTTAGGAAACAAATGAGCACCCTGGTTTCCTTTTCGTGTTATACTTACAAATGATACCTCAAAGGTCAGTAGAGGAAGCATTTCTGTTGTAATGGGGAGTTAGATGACATTTCGGGGCAAGGACGATTCTCTTTGTAACACTGACATTTTCACTTGCTGCATAAAGATCAAACTAATTTAAATAAAAATCCACGACTGTTTTCTTGCTTTGTATAAAAAGGCATCCCAACAAGATGGAGTACTTCATCCTAATATGGACGACCTCGCTTACTTAGCCTATCTGCTCCACATTTAGCTGAGTCTGCAGGGGCGTTCTCGAGTGAGACATAAAGAGAACTGAACGAGACAATTACCATTTTCAAGTTTCTACTTTATATCTGAAAACGGGCTTGATCAGAGTCTCAATTTGCATGTAATACCCTGTGAATGAGGAGGCTCTTCCCACAATGGTATGAAATGGTAATTATCCTGATAGAGTGTGAATGTAGATGTACAAAAGCTCAGCAATTTGAAACTGAAATGTGTCATACAGTACATGCGAGGGCCCCTCCTTTAATGTAACAGATAAAAGGTCAAGTAATTATATAAGCTTTAGCGCTCAGTCTCACAGTGAATATTTCGGAAGAAGAACATCTTGCAAAGCTCTTTTTTCCGAATGCAACTGGGAGCTATATGAAAAGAAAATAGTGTTTAATCGGTAAACTTTGTTACATGTAATAATAATATAATAATTGTTACACCAGACACAAGGGCATGCACTCAGATTAAAAACATGTTCGGGTCTGGAGGCAACTATAGATGTACAGTTTGAGAAGAAGTGTGTGTTTTCAAATGTGTTACAATCTCGAGATTTTAACTTTTAAAAAGAAACGTATGACACACTGCAGAATTCATACTAAAATTACAGTTTTACAAGATCAAGGAAGATATTAACTTCTGTCTGTGTCAATTGAATACTTTAATGCATGGAGAAATATATGAGTTTCTTTGGTGTTCATGCAGCTAGGAATAAAATATTTCAGATTTTGCTTATCTTTCGTTATTTAAAGTACGCTAATTTCAAATCTTTTGTGTTTTCACCATATTCCACTTTACATCTTATACTCCAAAAACATTTATCAGTAAGCTACTGTTTGTGTGATGCAGTTGCATGGTCCAAAACCTATTAATGTTGTGATGCATGAATATCCCCTTTGTGAACACTTCTTTTATAATCAGGCCAAGTATAAACTTACAAATAGACAGTAAATCCCAGCACACATTTAGCTGCAGTAAAACTTGTTGGTGCAAGGTGAAAAGAACCACCTGGTGACTTCCTGTTTATTAAAGGAGGCAAAGTGGAGTCTACATCCTCCTCAGGCCAACATTGCACCACAGGGCCACAGTGGTACACAAAAGAAACCACTGAGGCAACAACTTCAACATGATAGGTTGGATTTTGAGGATTAAACACTTCAAATCTCATGACACTGACTCACAGTCACACTTCTCTCCTTCTCTTAAGTGCGGTCCCTTATCTCACCCAGCTATACTCCAATATAAATCTACTAGCAAAGCTCTTCACATTTATTGGCCGAAAATACATTGGTATCACCTCTCACTGACTGCTTATCCTGCCGGGCGGGTGCTACAAAGCGAGAACTACACAGCAAACCTGCCCTTGATTAATGTCTTTTACGACCTATCTTATTTGACTCAAACACCCAGTGTCGAGTTGATTTAGGACCTGCAAGTTCTGTTGGGCCACGATAAAAAGGGGGTTTTAACTTCTTTGAATGCTTATGCAAAAGGAGAAGAATGTTTTACCGAGTCTACTCCTGATATAAATTGTCAAGCATCATCTTAACCTTTAAGCAAATACTTCATTTGTTTCACCACGGTAACTGCTTGAAATGACTCAGTATCTAATCACCTGCTTGTAAGGACTTTGCAAGAGCCTCTGCTCTGTGCCACAAATGTTTTTTTTTAATTGAATTGATGGTGTGGAGGAGTATATGTTGTCTCCAGCAGTAAGTATGCATAAAGAATGCGAGAAGCACGACAGTTACTGTGTGTGTGTGTGTGTGTGTGTGTGTGTGTGTGTGTGTGTGTGTGTGTGTGTGTGTGTGTGTGTGTGTGTGTGTGTGTGTGTGTGTGTGTGAGTGAGAGTGAGAGGGAAAGTTAAGATAGACATACTAAAAAATAACGGAGACAAAAGGACGGAAAGTATGTGTTTCTTACGGTTGAACTGCAGCTGAGATTAAGCCAAGGTCATCCTCTTACTTATGACATACATGGAGCCAGACTGAGTCTCTCAGTTGGACGCTCTCCATCCGCTCCCACTGATAAGAGTGGCTACTTCATGTGCAGCGTGCAGACACCACGGCTCTGCTCTGTGCGGACCCAGAGTGATTAAAACCACATTTGGATTTGCTATAATCGCCGTGAAGAAAGACAGTTTTCTCACATACAGTGGGGCAAAAAAGTATTTAGTCAGCCACCAATTGTGCAAGTTCTCCCACTTAAAAAGATGAGAGAGGCCTGTAATTTTCATCCTAGGTATACCTCAACTATGAGAGACAAGATGAGAAAAAAAAATCCAGAAAATCACATTGTCTGATTTTTAAAGAATTTATTTGCAAATTATGGTGGAAAATAAGTATTTGGTCAATAACAAAAGTTAATCTCAATACTTTGTTATACACCCTTTGTTGGCAATGACAGAGGTCAAACGTTTTCTGTAAGTCTTCACAAGGTTTTCACACACTGTTGCTGGTATTTTGGCCCATTCCTCCATGCAGATTTCCTCTAGAGCAGTGATGTTTTGGGGCTGTCGCTGGGCAACACGGACTTTCAACTCCCTCCAAAGATTTTCTATGGGGTTGAGATCTGGAGACTGGCTAGGCCACTCCAGGACCTTGAAATGCTTCTNTTTCCTTTACACGGATCAGTCGTCCTGGTCCCTTTGCAGAAAAACAGCCCCAAAGCATGATGTTTCCACCCCCATGTTTCACAGTAGGTATGGTGTTCTTTGGATGCAACTCAGCATTCTTTCTCCTCCAAACACGTCTAGTTGAGTTACCAAAAAGTTATATTTTGGTTTCATCTGACCATATGACATTCTCCCAATCCTCTTCTGGATCATCTAAATGCTCTCTAGCAAACTTCAGACGGGCCTGGACATGTACTGGCTTAAGCAGGGGGACACGTCTGGCACTGCAGGATTTGAGTCCCTGGCGGCGTAGTGTGTTACTGATGGTAGCCTTTGTTACTTTGGTCCCAGCTCTCTGCAGGTCATTGACTAGGTCCCCCCGTGTGGTTCTGGGATTTTTGCTCACCGTTCTTGTGATCATTTTGACCCCACGGGGTGAGATCTTGCGTGGATTCCCAGATCGAGGGAGATTATCAGTGGTCTTGTATGTCTTCCATTTTCTAACAATTGCTCCCACAGTTGATTTCTTCACACCAAGCTGCTTACCTATTGCAGATTCAGTCTTCCCAGCCTGGTGCAGGTCTACAATTTTGTTTCTGGTGTCCTTTGACAGCTCTTTGGTCTTGGCCATAGTGGAGTTTGGAGTGTGACTGTTTGAGGTTGTGGACAGGTGTCTTTTATACTGATAACGAGTTCAAACAGTTAATACAGTTAACAAGTGGAGGACAGAGGAGGCTCTTAAAGAAGAAGTTACAGGTCTGTGAGAGCCAGAAATCTTGTTTGTTTGTAGGTGACCAAATACTTATTTTCCACCATAATTTGCAAATAGATTCTTTAAAAATCAGACAATGTGATGTTCTGGATTTGTTTTTCTCATTTTGTCTCTCATAGTTGAGGTATACCTAGGATAACAATTACAGGCCTCTCTCATCTTTTTAAGTGGGAGAACTTGCACAATTGGTGGCTGACTAAATACTTTTTTGCCCCACTGTACATGCGTTCTCTGAAGACAAGAGCTTCAACATGTAATTTGGAAGCCATCTTAGACTACATCTGCCTAGGGACATGACTGCAACAAAAACACTTGTTTAAGATTTCTCGGTGCTTTCGTAAATATGTAAGCAGTTTATGCACTGGAAAGCAGAGGAAGCACATTTCAGTCACACCTACTGCTCAGTGGAGAATTATTGTGCTAATGGACCTTTCCAGACACAAAGGTGGACGGGGATATTCTGTTAATTGGTTTATGCATGACAGCCGGGAAACTCAACTGCAGGCTATCAAAGAGGCCTGAAACGACTTAACCCAAATAAGACCTTTAGAAGACTGCCAACAGTCCACATATTTCTCCTCAGTGTATGAAGCCTGTGTGAGAGGTGTACGTGCAGCTCTCTGACCAGCAGGGCTGCTCTGCTGTCTCCAGATCAACAGTCTGTCACCACCCTGCCAGCTAAAACTAACTTTAAAATGTATGAGATAAAAAAAAAATCTTTGTGGCACATCAGGGAGGACACATTTTACCTTCTTCCGTAAGCCTTCTGTTGCACTCAGGGAAGCGCATGAAATCAAGAAGAGGGCTCGGTTAAGGACAGCAGCTTAACAGAGAGAAATATGGGTGATAATAATTCTGTTAGGTGAGACATTACTGTTTATAGAGATTAGATAGGCGTCATGTTGGTGCCAGTCTCAAGGAATTGCAGGATGGTAACATATTTTACAGTGTTTAAGTGCCAATAAAATTATGAGATGATATTTGCTGAACTGGGAGGACGGTGTGCGGGGCAAACAGAAGCACGCGATTTTGCAATTAAAATGCACCCTGTACGCAGATCACAGCGCATCACCCCAACAGAAAGCATGCTCCTAGATTACCACAGACATAGCGTAAATCTGTGAGCCATCTGCCATTCCCCCCCCCCCCNCCCCCTCACACACGCACACCCTGCCTCAGGGGTTTTGTAAAGGGCTTCATCCAAAAGTTCAATCGAATGGCCAAACTCCATGCAAGCTTCTGTGACTCGGAGAGGTTCACAGACTGATCACCATTACTACAGCTGATGAGCTCAACATGCGATGCTTCCTGTTAAATGAGCCTTAGCCCATGGAGGTGAACCAATTGGCAGGAAATGAGTCCAAATGGATTGGGAAACAGATGGAATTGAAGCAGCCACTGTATGAAGCTCATGAGGCTGTGAAGGAAGGAAAAAGATCAGGGTTGAAGATGAAATGAAAGAGACAGCAATAGCGGATTGATACAAACATGCTTAGAAGAGGGCAAAGCCATTTCCACTTTAAAATCAATGAATAGATGTAGTTATCTGAGGACAAGTACTACTTTTGGCAAGTGCCATTCAGGTCTGTCAGTTATGTAAAAAATCACCCGCTTTGAGTTAAAAACATTGAAAGCAAATTGCAACCCCTTTATTTGCTGTGTATGTTATCAAGTAAAGAGGAACAAGAGAAAAACAGAACGGCTGTGAAAATGTGCCAAAAGCGTTCTGCACCGAGACATTTTCTTCGCTGTCGGAGACAATCTTAAGAAAAGATTCATTCAATCTTTGTTTTCAGACATCAACACTGACGGCAGAACAGCCTTTTTTGACCCCTAAAAAAACGGAGTACTAGACAGCCGACAAGCTCTTTCAAAAGCCCAATCTGTGATCCAAAAATAAACACAAGGGTCATAGAGCCACTAAAATTCTAAAAGGGAACTGCTTTGCACTCTGAAATAGACACATCTTTTCATATATTAGTCTACACGGCAAATGAATGAAAGTTATCGATGTTGTCGGAAGCTGTTCGTCATCATTCAGACAAATCCTTCAGTTATTTATTTTATGAATTGACTGCAAACCAGCAGCATTAATGTTAAAAAATGCATGATTCAAATAAATTAAACCTCCTTTTACGACGAAGCAGTCAAAGATATACATAAAAGAAAACATTGTATTATCTATGGCCTTTGCATCCAGGCCAAGTCTTTAGCTTACATACAGTGTGTTGGTTATGGGATTGACAACAATGCCACTCTGATGCAACACTGAAACGATAACTGAAGGTGCGCGTAATAGCTGGCTCTTGAAGCGGCCTTTAATATCTGCTGGGTCAATACAACACCTATGCTGAATGGCCACTCAGATAAAAAACCTTTTGTAATGAGGGAATATTACACATTGCAATATAAATACATCTTCTCTGTTGAATTGGGGCATGCAAACACACGGAGACAAACACACTTTCCTGTGTCTAGCTGACTTCACTCAGTCGAGGTCAGTGGATTACAATCCGTCTTGTAGGGCCGGAAATGAAAGCTTCATATACATCTCTATACATTGAGGGGACAGCTACACACTCAAAACCCCCCCACTCCACTTATAAAGTGACAAGGAGAGATGTAAAAGATGTCAGGGTATAATATAGTTGAATTACTACAAAAGAATAGCTCGTTACAAAGTCTTAGATAAATAGGGAATAACATTTAGAGAGATTTATGATAAAAAAAGAAGAAGAAACAGTTAGACCTTGGTGAAAAGGTCTCAGGAAAAGATCAAATGTTCACTGTGAAATACATCCAATGTGAAATCAGTATTGCAGAATACTTCACACAACTGCTGAATTTAGATGTGCCGTGTACCTTGTGCCGCAGCGATGAACAGCCAATTGATCCCGGTGAAGTAGACAGTGTCAGATGATGACACATCTTAGCCAAGCCAAAACAAATTACAGTCAAATGTATTCACATAAAATGCTTCAAATGAACGGGTGGTTATCAAAGTACAAAGTGCATGAGACTAAACTGGGTTGAGGATGAGACTTGAATGAGTTGAGCGTAGTTATCTGCCCAGAGTGTGAATTAAGAACCCGAGTGCGGTCTCCACATCATTAACCCGTCGGAGCTGCACTGACCTTAGATGTTCATTTGATCTCATCATGTTTTGGTGAGTGTGGAAGTGGAAAGGGGTGAGGGTACGGGGGCCCTTTGATGTTCTAATGCAACATGTCTTTTATCTCTCCTGAAGCATTTGATTATGGGCTGGCAGTGCAAAAACTCAATTCGAGCTACTCTGAATGTGGGCAGGCAGCATAAGAGGAGGCGTGAGGCAAGGAGGTGCGATCAACACAGGGGAAAGAATTAAAGCAACTATCAGGACAAATGGGACCACAAACTGAGCAACACAAACAAAAGGAGCAGTTACAATCTGCTCTCTTTAACTGCAGGGGAGAAATCCTGGAGAAAAAAAATCAGCTGCACCAGCAGTGTCTGGTGGCAAGATGACCAAAGCACAACCTAATTCGTGTTTACGAGCTGCTCTTGTGTGATATCCAGCTGGTGTACAAATACGCTTCTCATTGAAGTCCATGTTAATGGTTAGCTTTGTGTTTGATGGATAATTGAAAGCAGCTTGCTTGAGAAATGATGTGTATCTCGCTGCACAGAGGGAATTTCTTCAGCCCATTTAGCAAGCCATCAAGTGGGGCTCCATCACCACGAATACCGCAAAGTGGCACGAAAACATGCAAAATCCCAAAAGCTCAAAGCTCTTAGTGTTCACTCAGCCAGATCTGCGTAGGTTGTTGTCCCCATTAGGTGTATCGTACCTTAGAAAAAGGTGAACAAAAAAAGGGATAAAGTAGGAGGATGGAAGGGAAGAGGAGGAGGTGGGATGTGTATGTGCGTGTCTTTGCATCTGTTTGCTGTGTATATGACCAGGACGGGCAGACCCCCCACCCCCCTGCATTCTTTCATGACTGTGAAAAGATGCACTGTGGGTGAGAAGGTAGTAAGAGGAAAAGAAGCAGATGCATGGCTTTTTACATTAGGCCTTTCATCTCTCTCCTGCCATCGGTCATCAGAAATGTGAGAACAAAACTCCCAAACACTGCACTCTATTCCAATTTCATTTAGCTTCGGCTGAGACACGAACAAATGAGAAAATGAAGAAAGCTATACTATAATGTCCCAAAAGGACCCAAAACAATTATTCATGCACAAAGGAATTTAACTGCAATGTTTCAGCGCCAGTGAAAACAAAAGAATACTCTTTGTTTTCAAATAAAGATGTTCTTCCATCAGGCAAAAGCTATTTCTAACGTTAATAGTCATGAAATACTTCCTGTAGACTTTGTAGTCCAAAAGAGAAGCAAAAATGTTAGGCAAAAGGGCAATGCTAACGACATCAGGACAACAAACTTATTATAAAATATGTCTCTTCTTCAGAGTACTCTGTATGTCTCAGAAAAACAAACATGAAGAGAAAGTCTTTCTCACACAGCCTGTCAGTGAGGCTCGCTGGGTGATTTTTAATATGCTATGGCCACAACTCGACATACATAATGATGACAAATGTTTGTGTTTTCAAGGGGTCGCTTCAGAGAGAATCAAAAGTTTACGAGTGTTGTGAAAACTTGCCCTCAGAAATCATGGGAACAACATCTTTGGGCCATTTGTTTGCCTTCACACAAGTTATTTGTCCAGATAATGCTGCACAAACATGTGTCATTCATAAACAGTGAGGAGCAGACTGGGACATATTCACTGAGAGAACATGTTGAAAACGGAGCAATGATGGTGAAGAGATGCGAGATACGTGCAGTGCTCATTTTCAGAATTTCGTTTATTTAAGCTAATTATTCCCGTAGATAAAATAAGAACCACAAAGAAAGACTAACGAAACGCACTTTTTCTGGAAATGGCTGAAAGATATATTCTCCAACAACACGGGTGCAGAGCAGCATGCCTTCTAACACCAGTGATAAAGCGGGTATGCTTCACTTTTCTCCAATATCTGCTGTGAACCACAGTTATGACAGCTGAAGGGTTATTACCAATTACACTGGCTGTGTCTCTATGCCTGTGTGACAAGGGGGGGGGGACATAACAGCTGAGCCTCTGCCACAGGAGGTGACAAAGAGAGAGACAAGCAGCAGTCAAGCAGTCACACTGAAAAAGAACCTCCTCAGGACCACAGAAGGGAGAACAGAAACGACAAGAGAGAAGGATTTAGATACCGAGCCTCGCAGCTGGTGATATAAAAACTTGAGCGATATGTTGTTTTATCAGACGACCTGCAGACATCTTCAGAAATTGCACATTTTCTCTTGTCTAAAAAATGTTTGCCACAACATAAGCAACATTAACTTTAACGGTTCACTTGATGGAGCTCACAGATGAGTTTAAAAAACATCAGCAGTGAGCTGGAAGTCATTCGAGAGTATATGCTGGACCTTTAACAACATTTCAAAGCCATCTTTCAGTCGAGGACTCATTTAATTTCGCAGCTGATTGTCCGTAGGGATGCCAGTGACCTTTTCCATTAGGCACAATTTATTATCCAGCAAGAATAAAATGATGTTGAGGCACATGCTCATGTCTCCACAATAACTACACTCTGATTTCTAGTGGGTATTAATGAGATCTTTTGGAATAGCAATTCAGACTAAATAAAACTCTCATTATCTGAGAGGATCACAAGAAGTTCTTGTTGGTGCCTCATGTCTTTCACAAATAAAATAGTAGTTCCTAAACTGTATGTGAACTATCCTTTTAGATACCACAAATGATATGTTATTTAAACTAATTTTAAACCAGATATGTTTTTATGTATAAAGTCCGATATTGTTAGAATTACTTTTTTCATATAGTTGAAATGTAAATGTTTACATTCGTCTGGTCAATTTTTTGTCATAGAGAGGCAGTAACAGGACATGTGTGCTACTAATCGATCAGCCATGTGTCCTTACTTTTAGCAAACTAATACGACTACCCTGTGGCTTGCTTACTAGCTTGTGTGCACTCTAAAAGGCAACACTGTTGTTACAGCTGTATATACTGTACTGTATATTGATCCTTTAAAGCTATTAAACAAAGTTTTTTTTTAAATATTTCCCATGGCTACAGCGGGAGTGCTCCCTAGGGTAGGCTACAAGTAAAACTAGTTAGGAAAAACTATTCCAAAACACATATCCTCTTAATGTTTTAAGAGGGTACTTTGTTGAAAATGGGGGGATAATAATGAATTACCGACTACAGCAATGCCGTATCCCCCACTGGGGAACAGAAAATCATCTGTTGTTCAAAGTCTGAAAATACCTGAAGCTCAGATTAACAGGAGGTCGGGGAATAAGGAGCGACAATAAAATTAGAAAAATGCAAAACACAATCAAAACAACATGCATCGGAGGCTGCAGCAAAACATCCTTATTAGAAAACACCCATCATGTAGACACGTAAAAACGGGTCTATGGTTTTCTGTTCGGAGTGAAACGAATATAGGGCTTGTGCTCCTGAAATCCTTTGTTCCTTCTCTGCTCCGCTGGATCAAGAGTGCATTCTGCTCAGAGTGACTGTGGGCTGCAAATGACAGTGGTGAATTAATGATTCATTATGCCCAGAGTAAGCAAAGAGTGAGCCGGGAATGGAGGGAAATGGATTTACACACATCCAACGCCAACCATGACATTTCTTCATAGGAAATATTCCTATAACCACGTCATATTCCGTTAAAAGCAGCTCTGGTTTGTTAAACCGCATTATAAAAAATAAAAAAGACATGCCAAATGTGCTGTTCAGATCCACACGTTTTTTTTTTTTATTGGAGACATACTTCTTAAGAAATCTTAAACCAGAAAAAGTCGACATTGGTAATCATTCATTATAAATGGGATATATTGCTTGCTCAGCCTGGGGCTTTCTTCTAAATGAATTTTCCATTTTCTTTTCATCCAGGCCGGTCACTTGAGTCCTCACCACATCTGCCATATGTTCAGAGGTACAAGATTAAGTACAAGTATAAAAAACTAAACTTGAGAGTCTTTTGAGTCCACAGGGTGCTTGATGATGTAGAGGACATCATAAAAAAGTATTAGGTCATGTTGAAAATATTTCTCCTCTTTGTAATTATTGAATTGCAGAACGTGTACTACATGCCTAATCCATTAAGAGACACACCAATGCTCTCACTGATGATGAGCTTAGGAACAGTTTGTGTCCAACACAGAAAACATTTTTCTCTGGTTCAGAACTTCGGGCAATAATACGAAAGCTCTTTTCAGGTTTGCACATGCAAGTCGACAAACCTCTTAATCTCCTGTGTCCACGGATAACCTCAAGGCTGTAAATTCAGCGGAGCATCACAGATTAGAGTCTTGCTTCTCTACTTTCTATTTCAGAGAGAGTGTTGTTCAAGTTCACAACTGTTATATCATCCCTTCCTTTTACCTTTTCGCCTTTCCTCTCTGTCTTTGACACAGCCCAAAGGGATAGTAAGTGTGAATTAGTCAATTAAGTCTAACTCATGTTTTAGGTAATAATAAAAGTTGTGGGCTTGTAAATCTCCAGTGCACCAGCCGACTAACACTTCACTCCTGTCCTGTGAGCTAGGGTTAATGTATTACAAAGATTAATGTCCAAATAAAGGAACACATCAACAGATGCTACAATCTTTCAAACTCCAGAGACGTGAAGTTTGAAATGGATGATCTTATCAGACAGGAGGACTTATGAGCGGGTTAAACATAGAGCCAGGGAGGTCTAGAGGTCTTACTGTATGCACGTATCACCAGCCATCTGCATACCTCTTTCTGATGGATGAGGCAGGAGCAGAGATCGAATGATCTCGCTGTTTGGACAGGAGTCGTGTTAGGTCGGGTCTCGGCCTGTCACTGACTGATGGCTGCATTGAGCGTTGTCACGACAAAGTTTCGCTAATGACACTGAGGGTTATAGTCTGTTGTCTGAGATGAGGGGAAACGCTAGTCAATGTGAATGCATTTCTGTAGTAGAGAAAGTAAATGCTGTCAGCAAATAACAGACTTAACTCGAAATCTGGAAAAATGTTCCACAGCAGCGAATAAATTCTGAGCTTATTAAACGACAAGGGATTTCATGCCCCTGCAGCGAAGGATTTATAAAACACCCTCGAAAATCTCCTAATAGGGACACTGTTTCAAAGCGGATTCCATAACAATACAACATGATTAAAATATTTTATACCTAGGCATCGTAGGATTTATGGCATATACTGTAGTTACAATAAGAAGAAAAACTAAAACCACATCCGTACATACAGTAGATAGAAACAGCAATGACTTTTCTTTGAGGTATTTTGTTGTTCCTGCTCAAAATGTGTGGAAGTAATGATAACAAACTTACATAACTTAGCATGACATCTTAAAGCTTTGGCATTTGAATGTGTTTTGTAAAAGAAAGAAAAAGTGATTGCAGCTCAAAGGGGGAAATGCCTCGGATGCATCTGCAATGCGAATTGTCATTTCATTTTTTTTTTGGATGGCTCTGAAGCATTTCGCAGAGACAAATGGATTCTCATTCAAGCTCCCGGACTCTTCTCACCCAGTGAAGGTTTAATTCAATAAATGATGGAGCTTCGGTACCTGTTTTGTTGCATTATTGTCCGTGTGTTGGGAGGTCAGACACCGTGCTGCAGAGCCTGATGGACAGGTTTTTCGTTAAGTTCAATCATTGGACTTGATTTGCAGTTTGGTGCAAAAGATGGAAAACACAGCAACAAAAGTTCAAACTAACAATACAAAAACAAAGCATCAAAACAACGGCACATCCTGTCAAAGCTGTAGGAATGCACAGCATATTGTACTTAAATAATGATGCAGTAAACATGTGCTTCTGATTCATCTGGCCGGACCATTTGTTACGATTAATTAAAGAACCGGATTAAAATGATGACTGATTTCTCATTTCACCCTCCAGCAGCCCTTTGACATATTCAGCAGGGACACCTGGCGCGGTAAAGGACGAAAAGAGTCAAAACAGACGAGTGGAGGAATTTCCACTGTCTGGCGTCTCAAGCATTTTGGCCTTGTTAATGTTACTGTTCAGTGACAAAGCATTTCCTACAGCAGCCAAGCAGTATCATTCCCATCTTGACCAACCGGCTACTTTTAAACACATTTGGCAGTTACATGATTAACTTTCTTCACATTAGTAAAATAAACCAACCATGGAATTAAGAAGGAGACCAAACACTGGATTGTGAGCAATGTAAATAACTTCTGCCACATCCTGATTATGATATATGGAGAGCAGAGTGCCGTACTCAAGCCTACTGCCAAAGCTGAGATACAATAAAAGGGGTCATTACCAAAACAGGGAAGTGACTCAGACTGTTTCACTTGCTCTCCAAAGAGCCGTTGATCATTGTTAATTTATTATATAAACTCAGATCCTGATATCTAACATTCAAATAATAAATAGAGAGGCAGCAGAGAGGTCGCGGGGTTATCCCGCTCCCCTGGTGGTTCTCAGCAGCTCAGGATTAAGCAGGATGTGACTGATGTAATGATAGGAGCTTATGGAAAATGAAGCAGATGACTAAAACTCTAACTGCCCCTGCATGTCTCTGTTGAAAAGCAGATTTAATGAGATTAATTTAAAGAGCTTTATGGAGGCTAATCTGGATTTTAAAACAAAGTTGTTAAATAAACATGAACAGCAAAGAGGAAAGAACAAAGAGGTGGCAAAGCCTGAGAGAAAACTTTGGGAGGAGATTAATCGGGGTCATGAAAAACATGTAGCCCTTTAAATGAAACACTGCAGCGAACACAAACGTGTGAGCAGAGCGGCAGCCGCTCAAACCCTAATTGTACTCTCTGTATTTACGGTACTTGCTTGATCGCAGTACCCTGTTGGAGGTTTTAATTATTCAAAGCCACTCTGTGCTGTTTTATTTTGTAATGACAACATCTGTTAGATCGTTATGATGACATAAGTGTGTTTGTTGCTAAGTGAAGTAGAAAACTTGCTTGTTACTTGCAGCATTTTTCATATCAGTGGACACAGGTAAGATTTCTTACGTTTCTCCAAGGAGTGCAGATGGGAATTAGCTCATAGCTAAATATGTTACAATACATCTCGTCAGGTTATAAGCATACTTCTTTTTTTTTTTCAAAGTCACTGATAACTAAATGTAGTAAATAAGTGAGCAATACTGTCTACCACGATATTTCTTTTAACTGCATTTCTAGCCACGCTAACGGCATGGCACATGGATGTCACTGTGAGCTCCCTATTACTTTCATCCGGAGTGGAATATTTCAACCATACTGTCGTTACATATTTTACTGATATTCTCGCTGCCTAGAGGAGAAATAACACTGATTATGATGATTGCCTTCCTCCTTCTATGGAGCCACTGGGAGTGAAATGTCTCAACAATTACAGGATATATTGCCATTCAATTTGGCAAAGGATTTTAAGGGATTGGGATGATTGGAAATGACTTTCGTGATCCCCCGACTTTTTCACTATCATAAAGTTATTTTGTATAATATATACTAATAATAAAAAATATCTTGATTCCTTTGCTAAGGATGTGAAAAGCTGTAAAATGAAGTCCTTTCTATTAGCCTTAGCTGTACTTTGTGTTGAGTTCTAAATAGTGGTGCTAAGTCATCCTTATCAGTGCAGTGACTTTTATTCAAGTCAGTAAAATACCAAAACTAAAACAGAGTCCTGCTGCTTCGTGCCTCTGCCAGCTTTACCGCTGGAGAAGCCCTTGTTTGCCGCTATGATTTTAGGAGATTTAAACGGAGCTCTCTGCCAGGAATTCATACTTTATAAATCAAGCTGATTCAACCATTGTATTTTCATATTTACAACATATATCGAGCTGAATAAATATTGATAAATAATAAGTACACACAACTCCAGTCTGTTGCCTGTATATGCAATAAATATGCCCAGCTTGGGTTATGATTACATTTCAAAGAAACACAGAGGGTACCGAGCCAATAAACAGTTTTCTTTTTTTCTTCTACCAAGATACACTGCCAGAAACTTTTGTATGGAGACATGCCAGGCAATTCCATCCATCCTCTCTAGCTGTTGGCCTGCGTTCCCTCCCAAAGACACCACTAAAGTTAATGTACTCTGGCTGTAGCTCTCCACCAAATCTCCCCCATTCCTCTAATACCTCAGAATCTGTTCAGCTCGTCCTACGAAGATTTTAAATTGGATGGAGACTAAAATAAGATGTACTTTTTTCATTTTCTTTCGCAAAGTTGTTTGATAAGGCTGTTATTGCCTGAGGGTGCAGCTGATAAGGAAGAACACAACATAATACAGACGAAAGATCCTAAAACCTACTCCAGTGATTCATGTCATTGCCCTTCTCCCACAATGCTTTCATGCCATGCCAAGTTACACACATTCCTGCGATGAGCTCCAGATTATTATCACCTTATTAAGTGGAAGTAATCCCCGGGGAGGCGTTCAAGGTTTACGCCGGTCCATCAACAAAACACGGAGGAGTGGAAATACCATCAAGGGAAAGCTGGCATTCCCTAATCAATAAAGAGAGTTTAGGCTATAGAGAGTAAATCCAGGTTGTTGTTTTGCACAAATGTAAGCTTTAAGTTTCATTTCCTTAATTTAATTGTAAGGGGTTCAAAGTGCTTAACAAATGGGTATCTTATCTGTGTTCCAGAACTGTTTGTTGCTCCTGACCATACAAAAAAGAGTGAGGAGCTCATTAAGTCAAACCTTCAATTTTGTTGATGGACTAAAAAGGTTTCACCTCTACTTCACAATCATGCTGTTTGCAGTCTGCTTGTTACTATTATGAAACACCTCAAATCCCCAGAGGAACATTGTACATCTGCGATCCTCTTCTAATTCAGTCTCAGCTTTCAACCTGTCCAACAGTAGACTTCAAAACACAATAAAGTTCTGAACCACACAGTTCTTCAGATGCACCCTGACAAGAGAGCAAATTGGTGAAAAAATATTTTCATACCCTTTTGTTGCTTTAGCCTCATGTAAATGTCAGCGGAGGAATTTATTCCTCGGCCCGGGCATGTCCTGCTGGCTTGGATTAATTCTCCTCTACAGATTTTAGCCAGGGGGCTCGCTCCACATCCAGCCCTCGCCTGGTACAAGTCCTACAACCCCTGTCTCTTTTTTCAAATGTCAGTCAAACAGAGAACTGATGAAAACTCAAAGACAGGTGCTGGTTTGAACTCCTTTAACATACGGGGCAAATTGTCACTCTTACACTTGCTTCGGGGCAAAAGAACTCGGAAAGTCAACATTTCAGGTAGTGCTGTTCATTTCACTTTACTTTCAACACGTCAGATTAAGTTTGACATTTGAAGGGAACTTGGGCCGGTTATAAGACTGAGACAGGCATAAAGTGCTTTCTTTAGTTAGAGAGCAGGTGGAACAGACACACTTAAATCAGGTGAATCTGTGTAATGAAAATCAGCTGTATAAACAATTATCAAATTACATCCATCCATCTTCTCCCGCTTATCCGTGGTCGGGTCGCGGAGGTAGCAGTTCCAGCAGAGAGCCCCAAACTTCCCTTTCCCTGGCCACATCAACCAGCTCTGACTGGGGGATCCCAAGGCGCTCCCAGGCCAGAGAAGAGATATAAGGCACAC
>NW_011334623.1:228532-231260 GCF_000735185.1 Notothenia coriiceps
TATAATTGTATATGGTACAAGATTTAGTCAATTCATTAATATTAGCAAATCTACAAGAAGAAGGATCCATCCATCTTCTCGTCACTTATCCGTGGTCGGGTCGCGGAGGTAGCAGTTCCAGCAGAGAGCCCCAAACTTTTTTTCCCTGGCCACATGACCCATCCTTCATGACCGTAGGTGAGGTAGGACGAAAATGGCCCGGTAGACAGAGAGCTTTGCCTTCTGGCTCAGCTCCCTTTTCGTCACAACGGTGCGGTAAAGCAACTGCAGCTGCTCCGATTCTCCGGCCCATCTCACGCTCCATTGTTCCCTCACTCGAGAACAAGACCCCGAGATACTTGAACTCCTTCACTTGGGGTAAGGACTCATTCCCTACTTGGAGTGGACAGTCCATCGGTTTCCTGCTGAGAACCATGGCCTCAGACTTGGAGGTGATGATCCCCATCCGAGCCGCTTCACACTCATTATCAAATTCCATGACTGTAAAATTGATCAATACTTAACCCCGAAAGAATGACTGCAGCATCCGTTCAAATCCTTAATAGTACTATTCAGGGAAATAAAGCAAATATCTTTTTTTTAGGTGCCTCAAAGACATATTGATTTGAAGTTCAAACATGCACCCAAATAAAAACTCATACTGTTTTTTAAGAATATGTGTTTGATTTTTTTTTATTATTAATATGAAGACTTTTTGTATCATGAATGTGGATAAATTCTGTATTTTAACAATACGGTATTCTGTTTCTCACATTTGTTATTTTTTATTTTGTTATTTTTTGTATCTGTTCGAAATAAAGATTGAAATGAAAATTATATAACAAGGCAAGAACACATGTTTTGAAACACTCCCACAAAATACAATGCACAAAAAAGGAAATTGACAATTGTTGAGATGTCTATAAATTCATGTTACTCACGCCTTCGTAGCACAACACGTCAGACTCTATACTGAACACCGAGGCAGGAGTTAAAGCCACAGCACAACATGTTTGGTATAGGCTTATAGGAATGCTGCTGCTTTGCACAGCAGCTCTGCCAAAATCGTATCAAAAACACAGTTGGCAGCGACTCAGCAGAGATATTGGCTCTAACAGGTTGGCACAGCGGCCAATCAGCAGCTCCAAATCCCCTTGGAAGAGCACTCGCTCCCCTTTCCTTAAACTGCGTCCCATGAGGTTGTCAGTGTTTGATAATCCTCTACAGTGTCATTTATTGACACAGATCAAATGTGCCGTATTGTGCATCACAAGTACTTTGTGATTAGTTTTGACTTGGAAAAACATCCCTCACAGTTTTTTAATTGTGTGACAGGTATTATATAAAAAAGGGGCATGTACAGTACTTCACTCTAAATTGCAGAGGCCCCTTAACAGAGATGATGTCAAAACAAGAGCAGATACAATGCTGAGTGATGAGCTCCACAAATCAAGAGACAAAAGCAATAAAAGACATCTCTCAAACGTGTCAAAGGGCCAAATCTACGCATAACTACACTGGCTAAACTGTCTGATCTCCTGTCGCTTGTCCTAACCTTAAATGGTAAAAACAATCTGATGTTTTTTTTTTCTAATGACAGAGCCGCCTTTTGCTCCGGTGGAAAACAAAAATCTTGTGAAATGAAGTTATCGAGGAGATCAATCATTTACATTAGACATTTCTTCACCTCACTCTAACCCCTGAAATGATTTGGAGGTGCAGCATTACAAAGTCAAAACATTTGATTTAGTCAGGATGTGTGTAAAGGCGAGTGCTTGACATACAATTTGACTCACTTGATGTGCACTAGAGCGAGAGGGAGTCAGGCAAAACAAATAACTGGAGAAAAACAAAATGTAAAAAAGCAGCAGGCACTTTTTCAAGGTTCTAATGTGCCCAATGTTTCCCGTTAGAGTCTTTGAAACTTACTTACTGATAAATTCATTTAGACAGAAACGTAATCATGCAGCAGCATCTCATCTAACTTTACTTTTCCATGATTACACTTCAAACACTTTCAATTTAGTTTTAAATGAGGACGTTCTTGTTGTGGTATTTCTCAAGTATTATTCATGGGAAAGCATCTCACACTTAAAATTAAAAGGTATGCTCACGTACTCCAGAAAAACTTGTGCCTAAGCATATTAAGTGATATTAATCAGATATGCTCATTTGAGAAGGACCCCTCCTCGGTTGCTCTTCCTGAGCTTTCTTCCATTGTATCCTACCCTATTATGCAAATGTTCAGGTTCATATCTGTACTTTTACATGCTTTAATGTTCATAAAGTGCTTTATTTTTCTCATACTGCCTGTGCTGCAGCACCTCTTTTCACCCCCTGTCTGAAACCAGAGCCCAGTCCGATTGGTTAGCTGGCCGGCTCTGTTGTGATTGGTCAACCACTAGGAGATTTCCTACCCTTAGCATATTATGTACAATGTGTTGGAGCGCTAGCCAATAGTAGCATACTGTATTTCTTTAGGAGGTAGTTTTTCGAGTCTACAGATAAAGGGGGTATTATGCTGCAGATTATAAAACCATTTGAGACAAATTGTTAAATTAATTTGCGATATTGGCTCAATAAATAAAATTCACTTGATTTGAACTACACTGATCAAAAATATAAATGCAACACTTTTGTTTCTGCTCCCATTTTTCATGAGATGAACTCAAAGATCTAAAACATTTTCTATATACACAAAATAACCATTTCTCTCAAATATTGTTCACAAATCTGAAAAAATCTGTGA
>NW_011334623.1:231468-250319 GCF_000735185.1 Notothenia coriiceps
GTCCTATTTTGATTGGATTAAATGTACCATGATCTTCCTGTTATGTCTGCCTGCCTTTTATTTTTACCCCCTAATGCAGTGACCTGCTCCACTCAAAATCAGTCGCATTGACCGCCGAAGACAATTTTGATTTCCTAGCTTTCTGATGATATCCGAGGAGTTTGTTTTTGTACTCCAAAGTATTAAGCAAAAATATGTCAATTATAATGACTGTTACAGAAGTCATCATTTGAGAAAAAGGCCTTTAAAGTGTCCTCTTCTCTGGATTCAATCTGATATTAGCGGAGGCAAATGATCAAAATACTACGGCAGGAAGAGTATTTTTAGTTTGGGATTTAGTGTCCTTGGAAGGCCTGCGACCTGTGGTGTATACTAGGTGTGTGTATTGTGTTTGTTTCCCGGGGAAAACACTCATGAGAAACCCCGGCTGTTGTTATGCCTGTTGTGACGTTAAGTTACTCCGTTCTCCGCTTGTAATTATGTCGTTACAAGCTTCAAAGCAAGGGCGCCGGAAGCGGGGGGGTCTGGGGGGGTCCAAAAACCCTAGGGTTAAACCCTAACCCTAACCTTAACCCTAACATGTCACCCATTGTGCATGTTTGGGATGCTCTGGATCGGCGTATACGACAGCGTGTTCCAGTTCCTGCCAATATCCAGCAACTTCGCACAGCCATTGAAGAGGAGTGGACCAACATTCCACAGGCCACAATCAACAACCTGATCAACTCTATGCGAAGGAGATGGGTGACATGTTAGGGTTAGAGTTTAACCCTAGGGTTTTCGGACCCCCCCAGACCCCCCCAATAAAGCAAAACTGCACGTTTCAGAGTGGCCTTTTATTGTGGCCAGCCTAAGGCACACCTGTGCAATAATCATGCTGTCTAATCAGCATCTTGATATGCCACACCTGTGAGGTGGGATGGATTATCTCGGCAAAGGAGAAGTGCTCACTATCACAGATTTTTTCAGATTTGTGAACAATATTTGAGAGAAATGGTTATTTTGTGTATATTGAAAATGTTTTAGATCTTTGAGTTCATCTCATGAAAAATGGGAGCAAAAACAAAAGTGTTGCGTTTATATTTTTGTTCAGTGTAGTAATCCAAGAGTTAAAAAATATATTTTTTAACTGAACCAACAACAGATGTTTGCTTGTCTACCCCAACATCTGTCCCAAGAGATGCTCATCATGAATTATAAGTTATTCTAAACATAAATATTAATTTCATCGCCAAGCAGTTGTGACAGCGCTCTCGTCTCTGTGTGTAATAGCATTTATTTCAACTCCGGCATGCCATTATTCAGTGCCTATAACATGTCACAGCATGTACCATTCTTTGGATTCCATCAGCATGAAATATCCAATCAAATGTCCCGCTGACAGAAATCACCGCCAATTTGCAATCATATCCCGTAACTGCAAATTGTATCGTCTAATATTGAAATTGCTTTAATGTTCAGGAAAAGCTTCCTTATGCGTTTCTGACAATATGTTTGATGAAGGATAATGTTTTAGTTCATTGTGAGCATTTACCCAATCATACATAAATGTTTTACTGAACAAGGCCAACGTGCTTTTTGGAGAGTTTAGCAATGTAGAAAACAAGAATCAGCAACATTCAAGGAAAACTTAAAACATCAAGGCAATTAAGTTTTAAAAGAAAAGATCCACACTTTGAAAGGTGTCTTTGAATTTAGTTTCCTTTTATCCATTTTCTCCCTGGCGGCTAAAGTATTTTACAGTTGTTCTTTTCTTTCTTCTTTCTTACTTTCAGGTTCCTTTCATGCACAGAAGCAGTTTACTCATATTTGCATATAGTCCCTGCTCCCTAAACACCGTCTTGTTCTAGCTACTTTCAGCATCATTAACTGTAGAACATTATGAAACTGAAGCCAATCAAATTAAGCAAACAAAGGGATGTCTTATGAATACTTTAAACTAGCAGCCCCGACTGAAAACCCCGCGGAGTTTATTAAAAGGACTAAACAGTTGGCTCAAATTACTTCAAAATGTTTATGAAAAGAAATCTGTTAGTTTTTACATAAGCTTCAAGGTTCCAGAGCTACTGTAGATAGCTTTAAAAAGATCACAGTGTGCTAACGTGAGAAAGAGAACATAGTGTACGTGACAGTTTACAAAGCAATCTTTAATGTAATCAATACTGTGTGAAAGTACATTAACTCAGAATAATGACGAACTAAGAAATATACGGCCGAATATTGAGAGTTAGAGGCTGGTCCGAGCCAAGTCAAACATCCATCATTATCACAGTTTCACTCTTTTCTTGAGCTGGTGCAGATTTACTCTGTCTCATAGTATACGAATTTCACTGCATCAGTATCATTCCCTGTTGACTCGTTCACTGTCTATTTTCTAAATTTCTATGTGAACAGTACATCTCTCTTTACCTGTAATCCATCCCTATAGACCACCAGTAAGAATGACGGGAGGGCAAGTCGTTATTGATTTATTTGCTAAGCACAGACAGAGAGCAGACACAAAAGAACAGTCACATATTAGACATGAATCTGAGTTCCCTCAAGTGAGGTTTATTTTATCGAGGGAGCAGAAGTAGCGAGAGTGAGACAGTTTGAGAGCGAGAGGCAGTGAAACATGACAGAGGGAGTAAGACAGAGAGAGTGGGTGAAAAGGGAAGAATGCCTTAACATTAGGACAGAAGAAAGAAAATGTTAAATGATTCAAAGAGAAAAATTTTGAATAAAGATTGCTGGTGCAGTTGAGTGTACCAGCCTGCTATTTGCAAAAATACTTGTATGAAACGCACCATGAAGGGTATTTTTAAGGGCATGTACAGCTGACTGATTCAACACACCGAAGAGTTTATAGACCTAAAAGACCCACATGAACCTTTGTAGTCAACATCTCTGACCTTCACTCTTCCACTGTAAATCACCCTTCGTTTCCTGCCAAAAACCTGACCTTTGAACTACATCTCACTTGCATTATCTTGATTTGTGTGGATTTCTGTGTGCTGAACATACACAATATCCTAAGATAAACATGCAGCAGCAGTTGTTAAAAGCACTGAAGTGAACACCTTATTGCCACCAATAAGGGGCAGTTCCAGCTTGGCTTATGACAACTAGTAAAGGTCAGTGAGGGATGAGCGTCGTGTTAGCCATAAAAGCCTAAATTGCACCTGCAGGGCGCCATTATTGCAAGTAATATGACCGTGAGACGCCAACAATTCAAGTTCAGTCAATAACATTTTATTTGCATTAGACGCCAAATATAATTATGATTAAATCCCTTCCATAAGAATTGTATCTTAATTGATGGTCATATAAAATAACGTTGCCATTCCTGCTTAAAACGACCAGCTGTCACACACACGTCCATATCTCCTCGCAGGCATGAAGGATGCTGATTGGTCCGTTCACAAGCATTACTTGAAGCCTGGCAAGAAGCTATTTTGTGTGATCGTGTGATATCTGGATAATATCCGGTTGCAGTATGCCAAGAAGAAGCAGAAGAAGAAGTAGAAGAAGAAGGAACTACACTGACCACGCTTTCAAAAATCAAAATCAAGTATTATATTGTATGTGTGTTATAACGGTAGTATCTGAATTTAGACATAGCCTCTTCCCAGCACTGTGTCTTTGAAGCTAAACAGGTGCTTCGAACTTGGGGCAACAGCAGTAGCTGTCCAGAGAGTGGATACTAAGACAATGAGGCCAATCCCTCTCCCCTCAAGGCTTTCCTGTAATCGCACCCTAAGGCAGTGCCTCTGCTTACACGGAAATAAGGAAGTGGTGCAAGGCTGTATAAACACAGTTCTTTATGAACAACGTAATTGAGCACTGATTGACAGCTTTCCATCCGGTGATGAAATCCCCTTTCCCATCAGCACGGGTTATTACGAGCACAAAGTTTGTACAGAGACATTTTGAGGCCAACTACAGAGAATTTGTGTTATTTTTTTAAATGATTGAACCGAGATGGAAAAGTGAATGCCAATGTGCTGTCTATAGATAGATTCTGTGCTTTGCTGTGTTGTGGTCTGCATGGCTGTGAAAGTGGATTAAACAGGCTCTAACATCAAGACAAGCTCTAATGAAACCCAATGGAGGAGTTAGGCTGTCTGTTTGGCCAGCTGACTCCTGTAAAATTCCCATCACTGTCTCCCGTTGCCTGCTCTAAAAGTAGCCTTGTGGAGCCAGTAAGAGCACGCTTCGTCTTGAGGGCTATAATGTTTTATGCTTTTTTCTGAATAATAAGTGGCTGCCACTATTTATTTCACATATTTTATTGTTGCATATTCCTGTGTTGTTAGTTGTGACGACTAGCTCTATACCTCGTTCTGCTGTTTGATTTCTCCCCAACCTTTGCACTTTTTGGCAGCCATAGTTTTTGGTTAAGGAGACAATACATTTGCATGGAGGCCAAATGTTTGTGAGGTTGTATTTGTATTTAAGCTGCCTCTTTTTGATAATATTGCACCAGTGTGAATCAGTCTTTTCCTAATCTGACAAAGTTCCATTTTAAACTGAAAATATTAACAAGAATATGCACCATAGGCCTATGTATGTTTCCCTTTAAAGAAACTGTTCAACATTTTGGGAAATACACAAATGTGATATATGGCAAGAGATAGAGCTGTAGCCAATTAGCTTAGCTTAGCATTAAGACTGAAAGAAATCTGGTCACCACTAACCCAACTACTTAAACTTTCTCATTGGGTTTTGGTAGGAATAATAAGCTTTCAGAAAGAGCTATGCTAGCTGTTTCTTCGTTTTCTTGATGTTAATTTAAGCTAATCAGCTGCTGGCGACATAGCTTCATATTTACAGACATGAAAGTGGTGTTGATCTTTTCATCTAACATGAAAGCAATGAGAGTATTTCCCAAATATCTAGCAATTCATTTGATGATTGAACTCAAAATGGGGAAAGATCTTGACTATAGGTTCCAGTAAACTATAGCAGTATTTCCCACAAATGAATTACAAATGGTAGGTTAACCTTTTAAAGGCTGACTGCTTTCTATATCAGTACATAAAGACAAGCTTGGGACTAATAATCCGAGCATCTGCATCTGTGCCAAGAAGCCACCCTGTGCAACACCTACGCACAACCCCAGGTACAGCAGAAGGTAAAAGCAAGGCGTTTTCATCGCACTTATCAATGTCACAACAATGCACTATCCTCCACCCACAGTCCATGATCAATACGACCGAAGCAAAGCAATACCATCTATCAAGACAGGTAAAGGCTGAAAAAATAATAGTCAACCAATATTGACCGGGGCTCAAACAATAAATCAAGCCATGAAAGACCTATTACCTTTTTTCTATCTCACCCTCTCCTTCATGTGTCCCTTTCTTTGAATGTCCTCCACTGCGTGTCTCCCCTCAGCAGGCAATGGAAAGTCACAATCATCTAAACACATTCCTGCTCCACCTTTACCAGACTAGTAACAGAGCGTGCATTCACCATGACATAGAACTGCACTGTTCCCTAACAGTGGCTCTGTTGATATATTGATATAAAAACACGCTGGTTGTGTTGATATATGCAACATATTAAAATGTTAAACTATCAGGGTTTACAGACATGGGGGAATAATTTATGGTACGGCTACTGTATTGTCAAAGGCACACTGAGGCTTCTGTGATGAATAACTGCAGCCGTAGACCAAAAGGAAAATATTTGCACCATGGCACAGATGCCATTCCCTCTGCTCTTACTCATTATCCAGAACAATGTCAAAGTACCCCCAGGTCAGTGAGAGGGGACATTCCTTCACGTTGCCATCTAAGGGCATCATAAATAAACAGTCACCCCAAATCATGAGAGCATTTCACTTGCCATGTAAGGACACAATTAATTTCCTCCTCTGTCCATAGCCATGCATTGCAGTCACAAATACTTTATATCTGATCACCATATTAATAATGTGCCACAAGAGGGAGAATACGCATCAACCCAAATATCCCTTCTGCTCTCCTTTTTCATTAACTTTCACTTTCAGAGGATTTCAGCTATGAAAACAAATATTTGTCCGTGTTTTTAATTAACTTTACAGATTTGCTTGAGAAGCCACGTAGAATTTTTGGAGGGGAAGCATCTGAAGAGTGCAGAGGGGTTGGGCAGGGATGCTGAGCGGGGAGCAGCAGCAGCAGCAGCAGCAGCACTTGTTTGCCAAACTTACATTTAAATAAGAACACAGTTAATACGAGCATGCAACACTATCCTGAATACAATACATGTGCGATCAGGAGACAAGCATGCGTAAAGAACAATGTTCTGTTGTGCCTGCAACTTCAAAGTGCAACGTAGTGCGAGGAAATCGTGACAGAATAAAGCAGAAGAGAATCGGTTCTCCCAGTAAAATACCATACACTTCTCAAAACTTTTAGATTCAATATGTTCACCTACCTCATCACTTTCAATGGTGCGCAGGTCAAAAGCAGTACAAGTAGATGGGAAAATGGACAATCCAGTCAAACTTGTGTCGGGTGCATGTTTGGCAGAGCGGCAGAAGTCCCTTCCTCTCGAGTCTGAGGCGTTCACGGTAAACAACTAACGGGGCTCGCCTTCTACCGTCACCGAGCCGTAGGTTGGCCGGCGATGTGATGAGCTGTGCGGCATCTCCAAGGGCGCACGGAAGATCACTGCGTCTGGATTGGCCAGAGCAGCCGTGACGCACCAGCAGGTGGCACACCCGGCGAATCAAAAAGTCCAGATTCATTCATAGATAATAGCTCTGGGAAAATAAGCAGCTCTACAAACTCCACGTGAGTCATATACAAGATCAATATGGTTAGGGTGCTCCTTATTTCGTCTCTGCCTCTCTGAGAGACTTTTCTATTTCTGTTTTAATAATTGGACAGTGTCATCACCCCAAGAGTTAATCTGTTTCATTTGGAACACGCAATGTCCTTTTTTGTAATTGCAGTCTGTTTTCAGGAATGCTGCAATTATAAAACACAATAGTGCTTCTATATTGTTCTGCGAGCAAATTTCCCATTTGAACAAATCAGCCTAAATGGGTCCAACTTATGCATTTAAATTGTTTCTGTTTCAAACTGTTCCTACACATTTAGCTAAGCAGCTCTCAAATGCAAGTAAATAACGAGGATAATAAAACAATTAAAACGACATAGGCAAGTGAAGAGGAAATAATAATACCTAATATTTTATATAGTGCTTTTTCCATATTCAAAGATGTCTTAATCTAAAGAGTACTAGGCACTTACACACACAATCAAGTGAAGATGCAGACCAAATCTGGAAAGTACTTACAACACAAATACAACTATGAATGTGTTCAAATAGAGTTAAAATCCTCCTTTCACTTAGATATTTCCCTCAATGTGTGGAAACACTTGAGTGTGTTTTGACACTTGCCCGAGTGCAATTCAAGGAGCCAAAGCAAATGTTTTAATACTTTTTTTTCACAAACACAAATAAGAAGTGAGTGGTAATCCTTGGAGGAATGTGTAAGCCAATTACGGCTGGCTGCAGGGACTTCTGGAATGGAGCCTCTGAGCTTCCTGCTCAGACTCACTGCAGACCCTCGGACCACATTTCCTGTTCACATTGCACGGGCAATATTTCTATGAAAATACAGAACGGTTAGAGACATGAATAGGATATCGTGCCGACTTCCTCCAACATCCACTGTGCCATCATCCTCCTAATACCTTGTAGGCTATTTAACACTGTGTCTGTGTGTACTTTCCCATCAGAGGATAGTTCGCATCCTGAGAGTGGGGAACCAGTTCTTTCCATCTGGATGCTGTAAATGAGAGAGAGTGTGTGTGTGTGTGTGCACATAATATTGCGACTGTTGAGAAGGATGGCTTAGACTCTTGCTGATCTGCATGTTTAATTTGAGGGTTCATGTTGGGTGTGCCGTTTACTCTCCTATAGCTTCATGGATATTTGCTAATCTGCAGGTATTAAAAGAATCTTGCACACTTTGCAGAGATGTTAAGCATATAAGCTTGAGACACATAGATCAATGTAGAACAGGGGCAAATATTGATATAAAAGCCAATTATTTTATTTCAATGTCGACTACGCCCAGGCTGATGAAGCAAACATTGAACATGACATCTGGGACAATGGGAATATGATGATTGCATTATATAAACTGTAGCCTACTGGAAGTGTTAATAACATGCACATAGAGAACTACGTAAGGAAACAAAGTCACCCACTAATATACATAAGTCAGTGGTGTCAGGATGTATTTGACCCATCATAAATAATAAGATGGTAAAGAGAACCCAGTCCGGGGTTTTGGTCCAGCTCACCTGCTGTGTGGGATAAACACACACTCTAAGCTGAGCCTCAACATTCACCCCCCTGCAATTTCACACTGTCTGATTCTTCAGGAACTGCATGAACACCCTGATAACCAAGTCACAGTAGCCCACTGGTCTACAGAGGCAGTTTTCCCTTCATAATGGTCTTTACATCCCACTCCTACTGGCAAGAGAGACAGCAAAACACCGGATTACATATAAATAACTTTGAAACATTGAAATAACTTTACCTGCATAAAACCTAAACAATTATTTGCTTTTGTGCTGAAAAGGTTCGATAAAGAATCAGTTATTAATCAGCCTCAGTGTTGTATGCCTCCATTATAACAGGTAAAGTTCACAGTAACTGTCTCGTTTGTCATCAATAAAACAGTTTTTTTCTGTTACAATTAGCAAAGAAAATGTTGAGTTATGAACAAATGTGTTTTTTTTAGGTCACATTGATCTTTGACCATCAAAATCTGACCAGTAAAGGTTAATGTTGTTTCAAACTTGAAGACATGTCCTCCAGGCGGTACTGAGATATCTTATTGATGAAAATAGGAAGGAAGGACTGATAGATTGACAACCTGAAAATGCATTCTCTGGCGCAGAGGCAAAAAGAAAATGCTTTGCCAATAAGGAAAACCGCGGGGCAAGAAGAGCAGAGAACTGTGAGATGAAGATGTGGTCAGAAAATCAAGTGTTGGTAGTCGTGACTCCAAACTCCAGTAAGAAATATCTTAAAGCTACCGTGACTTGTTGTTTATTAGATTACATTACATGTTAGATGCTTTTATCCAAAGCGACTTACATACTCAATACTGTGGACAATCCCAACAGGAGCAATTTGGGGTGAAGTGTCTCAGGGACACAACGACATGCGTTGAACCTGTGCTCCCCCTGATCCGAACACCAACGCACTAATCCACTGCGCCACATGCCTCCTCTTTATCTTGTATCAGAAACTAAATTCACATTCGAATAAAGCTGCCATAATTAGTTCTTAAAACAACGAGTATACAGAAAATTAATATGCAACTAATTTCACTCACATTTTTAAGCATAATTGCAAAACATTTAAAGCATTCTTAAAATTGAAGTGTTAGTCAGCTGAAAACGTTGTAGACAATTGGAAACATAGTCATTCATTTTGCACATAAATATTGTTCCAACAACTCTGTAGAAAAAGTGGAAAGTGACAAAAAAGAGGACTGATATAATAAATAAAGTTGTTGTAATAGAATATAATACATTAATTACAGTGCTGCCAGCAAAACAGCAAACCCAATTTCCTCTTTGTAGACTCTTAATAGAAAATATTCACAGCTTCTTGCACATATGACACTCCTAGGCTCACAATCTTTGTGAATGAAAACAGAAAATGTATCAGAAAAGTAATTCTTTTGTACGTTTCTGATGAGCAGTTGATGAAAAAGATTCCAAAGAAAGCAAGCTTTCAGACAAAAAGAGCCTTTTAATCCACTAGATAGGCTCTATTTCATGTTAATATATGGTAAAATAAACAGAAAAGGAGAGCATGTAAACATCATGCACCACCGTTTCAAACCATTTTGCTTGAAAAATGTTTTCCCAGTAACACAGTCGGGGTTATTAGGGTTACATTCATAAAACACATTGCCTGCCTGACCCTACATTTCTGATTTAACAGCAGGGTAATTTTCCCTGATAACAGCTCAGATATATTGTGTGAAAGCTTCAAAACCTCACATTGGTAAATACTCCAGGAAAAACATAGCATAACAAATTATCAGATTGTTTTCATGACAACACTTTTAATATGCACACGAGCATCACGTACAGAAAAAAATAGTTAAATGTATTTTCATTTTGTGATGCTGGTTTGGCACTGGTGCTGATGATGTATAGCAGGGGTCGTCTATGGAAAGCCCAAAGTGCCATAATATGCGCGTATGTTCGCCCGTTTATTCGCGCGAACATATGCGCGTATAATGACACTTTGTGCTTTCCATAGTCGGCAACCCCTGGCACGCAGCACTGTAACCAGTGGCACACTAGGAATAAGTGGAATATTTTTTGTTTTTTTTCGGATCCTGAATGAGACAGAAGGAAGCCATGCACGCAACGCAGCCCCGCTCTCTCCAGTCGATTTGCTGCTGCTTTCCTCCGTGGTGAAACGATCAGGGGTGTAGTGCTGCCGGAGCGTTCCCGCACTTCACAAATTGCAGTAGGCTACCCATAAAGAGCTGTACAAATGCCGCAGTTTATGCGTGGCTGTGTCTTTAGTTGAAAGCCCAGTGGCGATATGCTCATCTCTCATCGAAAATAATATGCTACACAGGGGCGGACTGGCCATCTGTGTGTTCTGGAGAATCACAGAACGGACGGTCGTCATTATTATTATGCCGTTGAAACCAATTATTTAAATGTATTTAAACGGCATCTGACAGGTGAAAGAGGTCCACACACTGCTTCCCCGCAGTGACAGCGAGGCTCCCCCCGCCCTCCTGTTGACAGTTCACGAGTGCCGATGCAGCGTTGATTGCTGCTGCACTTTTCTGTTTTCTACAGATATCTTTATTGTTGCAGTGGTACCCAAGCTTTTGGGACCCGTAACAAATTGTGGCAGTTCACGATCGTCGGCACACTGATCACAATTTGTTTTTTAAATGGCACTTCATATCAAAAAGGTTGCTGACCCCTGATGTATTCTGTACCACCAATCTCTGATGAATTTCTTGAGGGCTTTCAATTTAGAAATAAGGGTTTTTCAGAAAAATAATTAAGACGCCAACACCTCAGGAGTGTTTGAGAGAGAGAGAGAGAGAGAGAGAGAGAGAGAGAGAGAGAGAGAGAGAGAGAGAGAGAGAGAGAGAGAGAGAGAGAGAGAGAGAGAGTGTGTGTGTGTGTGTGTGTGTGTGTGTGCCCATGTCCTTCCTTGAATGAGATAGAAGCATCTGAATACTAAGTGTTCCCAGCTCACCATTTCTTTCTCAACATTTCTCTAGCTTCCAACACCAGCTTCAATTCATACTTTTGTTCGTCATACCTCAGGCATACTCATTCAGTCCAGTATTTTCCCTTTTCCCAGCACCCCTCCATCCCCTTTTTTCACATGAATAGAAAACCTAAAACCTCACTATGTCCAAAGAATTCGCAGTTTTTCGCAGACATTTTAGCTCTGACCTTGATCACAGTCTGACTTGTCATCCCTACTGTCATCCCCTGTCCTTTGGCAAGTTGTTAGTAGAATATACAAGTAGAGCATGTCTCTAACTGTCTCCCTGCTGAACTTCAACGCCCTGCAGCCTGTCCCATATATTCTTTAGTCCTTCGGCATGAAATCTATTCAAAGTGAAGACTGCTACACAACAAATCTGGCCTGCATGTTCCTCATTGACACTCCTCATCAAAACTGAGATGAGCAGAAATCACTGGAAACACATCTGGGAACGCAGTGTGTCAAAATGTTTCAATTCTTGAACCCATGGGGAGTGCAATCAATCAGTAATCGCTCAGAGGTCAACAGCCTGTTGTTAGAGGGCGCGCCGTGTTGTGATAAAGAGTCATCACAATCAAAAAGTGTAAAATAAAAGAATAAGTGCTTCTTACCGACTGAAGATGTGACACATTCTGTAAATCAACAGCTCTGATGCTGTAGTTGGTTAAGTTAAGGAATTCATTTAAAAATAAGGACAGACACACTACTTACATTTAGTAAATACATCAGAAATTAAGAGAACATTTAGATGAAAATGATAAGAGAAACAACACAAGAAAATATGTTATTAATATTGTAATTATGTATTAAGCCAAGGGTCACCAATTGCAGACAAGAGTAGACTGAGATGCAGCTACTAGCTAACATTAGCTGTGACTTGGTTGCGAATGATGTCACCAACTCACTTTTTTTGTTTTAAAAGAAGAGTCCTTCCACTGACATCAAAAATATGCACTTTATGGCTAGAAACATGAAATAAAGACTATGGCCTGTTTGGCTTTTCGGCTTGCAACCTTACTCATATTTGCAAATAGGTTTTAAATGTATACATGTACAGTATCTCTTTTTCATTTGGTCACTTCAAATTAAAGAAGTAGTTCACTTATAATTGCATCCGCATAAATGTAAATACACATGATCTTTCTCTTGCTACAGTGCAACAGGATAATGTCTTTCATTAGATGTTAACTCGCTGACAATCGCCCACACTTCTCCACACCTCCAGTTTGTAGCACAGCTTTGCAGTCTCAAGCGGCGTCACAATTCCCTATCATATCATCTGGGTTATTGGTTTAGACTTTACAAAGCTCCCCCAAAGTCACAGACTCCATTAAACAACAGATTCATGAGTGGAATCTGTGGAGAGACTCTTAAAATGCTAACAGATCTCAGTTTGTTTGTTGAACTTCCACTTCCTGTCATCAGTGTGACTCACAGCCTCACATTACATCACCCTGATCCCCAGGCACGAAGAGTCTTTCTAATAATGACATGATTTCATTGTCGGACCCAAGGTGAACAAGCAGCCAGCGCCGGTTCATCGTGACGCATGTTAAACAGAGTCCTTCATAACATCTCATACTCTTCTGAATCCAATCAGATCAAATAAAAAACGACTTGAGTAAAATACCAAAACAGAGACTTGTTTGGCTTTGTTTCTTCAGGGCCCATTTGACATCGTCAGCAGCTATTCAGTCAGGACAAAAGTCAGATTAATAAAGGTTTAATTATGCTAAAGGCCTAAGCTAATTAATTATCACTATCAGTTGTGCTTAATATCCCTTTAGATAAAAAGAATATAATTATCTTTTGACTTCCCCTCAGCAAGATCCTCAGAAAGTGTACCGTCAACACACGGCAATTTGAAAGTCAGAAATTAATATTCTGCACATTTATCAGAGCAGAATTCTGAAATAAATTGTGTTCACTGGCATTCATTGTCTGGCAAACACACAAGGGGATAGACTGAAGCTTTTCCATGCTTGAGCTAACTTAGCAGCCTGGCTCTGAGCTTTGACAGACCCAGTTGGGCTGATCCTCCTCCAGCCACATAAACAGGGCTTTCCCCACATCCTACAACACAATGCATAATTCACTCATTGATATCAGTATGCCACGGACAGAACACTCGGCTCTCAATATGCTGCATTGTCCCCCCCCCCCCCCCNCCCCCGCCCTGATTCCCAGCCCCACTCCCTTTCTAATGATTTACAAACTGCGCACCTGGTTAGTCAAATACTGATCTTCCACTATTTCATAAAAGAACGACACCCAACGGGGGGTTTTACTGGGTACTTAAAACGCCAACACTCATGGGCCGTGTGTGTGAGTCTGTGATAAGGAAGGGAGTGTGACAGTGAGAAAATAAGCGGGAGAAAAACAACAAGTGGAAGGCTGGATAGTAACGGAGCATTATTTCTGAGTTTCAAAGCCTTATATGCACTGAATAACAGCTCAACTTCAAAGACCAAAATGAAGGTTTTCAACCTTTTTGTCTCCCTGGCCAATTCGTGGCTTTGTTGCTGAAATGACTATCCAGACGTCCAGATGTTAAAAATCCCCAAAGAGATCCAAGGGATGGGGGTAGTAATCAAGATAAACGAAGTTCAATAAAGGTAAAAACGAATTAGTGTGTGTGCTGCCTGCCCACACATAGGCTACGACGCAAGTCTGTCTGCATGTCTACATCTAAGCAGCAACATTTACTCTGATTATCTCCTTACACTTATGGAATCAGGTTAAGTGCCGATAAATATCCTCCTCCTCGTCAGCCCTCTGAAGATAGACCACATCTGGTCTTGGTTGTTAGACTCATATTAGCTCTTCATGCAGGACTAATCAGAGCCATCCCAGCCAGGCTTATGAGATAATGCTGGATCATACCGCTTTGATCGACAGGGAAACAGTTCATTGCATCTCATTAGCTCCCGAGGAGACAGACACAGAAACTACAATATTATGACCAAATTCCACAAGAGATGAGCTTTTGACACAAAAACATATTTTTTTATACATCCTGCTTAATGGAGTAAACGGTTATTTTGTGTGTGTTTTTGTAGATTATTGAGTATTCTACCTCGGGACTGTGGGAAACAGTATTTCAATCTTTCTGTGTGTACAAACATAATTTGAGATTGACAATAAAGTTGACTGACTGATAACTGTAGCAGCAGCATTCTTAAAGGGACATGATAATGGTCTTTTGGGTTTTCCCTTTCCTTTTTTGTTGTTTGTTTTTGTGCATGTAAATGGTCTACAAAGGCTAAATTCACAAAGTTTCGTCCAGAGGGAGTGAACACACTCTTTTTAGGGGACGGTTTTACTTTATTTCTCACCAGTGAGGAGAAACTCATAAAACTCAACATGTGTGTATTTACTTTGAACATTTAAATGGCCAGATGTGTCTCCTTGCCGGAATATCAATAGCACCCATCCTTCAGATTTAGAGATTTGATCATTAATCTCCACCTTCGTTAATTAAAAAAGTAGATTAGATACCAAACACCCTATCTGCTTTCAAATTGCTTCTGAATTTCAAATATGGGTTTACAAATGTAGCAGATTTGCATTTTCTTTTACTTTAATCAGACCCATGTATACGGAAGAGGATTAGGGCCACATGATTTTTTTTTTTGGGAGGAGACTTTTTTTCTCAGAATTCTGATTTTAATCTCAGAATTCTGAGATTAAAGTCAGACAAATTTGAAAATCCTCCCAAACATTTTTTTTTATGTGGCCCTAATCCTCTTCCGTACATGTATGTACTACCAAGAGACATGGACACATCTTTGAGGAAAGCTGAGCAATGTAGCCAATATTGAAATCACAGTAAATGGAGCATAATAACCTTAGGTTCATCCCAATTAAGAGTAAATTAAATGGATGGCTGAATTAATTAATAAATGCATGAATGAAAATCATGAGCATTGAATTGTTTTAAGGGCTATTTAAGGTCTTTAAGCTAAGGCTTCTATAGTAATCAGAGTAATGACATTGTTTACATATTTTAGTAGCTCCATAACAAAGCTACACTTTGGCCTCACCATCCTTTTAATCCCGCTAATAAGGAATGTTTTTTTTTTCGTTTTACGACTCTTGTGGGGACAAACCAAAAAGCTGCATGGGGACGAAAATAATTGCGATCGTGAAAAATCGTGTTCACTCAGAATATAATCAGGGAGAAAAGTTTAAAGATATGTTCTCTGTATGCATGTTAGTACCACTCTGCCAGGATCCTGATGTGTTTCCAATCACACACCTCTGTGTTACTGGTTCTGCATAGAGGAGTGCCAACATGGTGCAGCTACTGGGAGGACAGACACAGCGTGGAGCGCAGGTGCAAATAATATCTGGGAGGGACGGTGCACACAAAGAGAGCCAGAGACAAAAAGGGAGACAGACACCAACATACTCCTGCATTGATGCACAGGTGTCCTGTCTTTTGATGTGACTTAAAAAAACAACTTAAAAGCTTTAGTAAAGTGTATACTCGGGAGGATCTATGACAGTGCGAAGCATCAAATGAAATTACAAAAGGCCCTCAATGTCTATGATGAACTAAAAAGGTAGTGTGCTGTAACACCAACAACAGAAACGTCTGCCAGAGATGATGCAACATTTCCAAAATCCCACTGACTGCTCAATATTGAGAACTCTATTGGGTATTCAAAATAGTGACTGAGAAAACAAAAGAGTGATTTTAGCAACATCTTGTGACGTTGTTTAGCTGATGGAGCTGCTCAGTTGTCATGGAGATGGTTGTGGCAGATTCTCCTGAATCAATATAGCCAATAGAGCCACATAGGCCCCCCATCTTTAGCCTGACCTGCTCCTTCACTGCTGCTGTCCTCTAACAGGTTGTTGGTTTGCCACTACAATACAACTCCCAAGCCTCAAACATCCTTCTGGAAGCAAGACAAATATATCCGGAATTGAAAACGTGTTGACATACAGTAGGATTCAATCAGCTTCACCTCACTACAACCTCACGTTTTTTTTTCTTTCCCTACCAACTCACTAGCAGCTGAGGATCAGTGGACAGCTGTGGTCTTCTCTGAGATGTTGCTATGGTATTCTATAACAAGGAACACTCACAAACTACCTATTGAAACAACCTGTATGTACATGTTTAGGGGTTACAGATGGGGTCCAAAACTAGCAAGCCACATGAATGTCTGGGAGCTAATTCATGTTATATGCTACACAAATATGGCCAGGATCCGTTGAATTTTGGGTTGCAGATTAACATTTTCCACAGGGAGTTTCGTTTAGCATGAACCACTTGAAATAACTAAAGGATCAGTTAAAAAAGAAAGTAGAAAGAAAGTGAGGTCAAAGAAAACTATTTCAGCTAAAAAAGTTAGCAATGACAGAGTATCTTTGTTATTCATGTTTTATTAGCTTTGCTTTTAAATTAGTGTTTTTAAAAGCCATTTTATAATATAGCTCTTAATGCTCTTAATGTCTTTCATTCATGTAAAGCACTTTAAATTGCCTTGTGTTGAAAGGTGCTATATAAATAAACTTGCCTTGCCTATATTACACAGATACAATTTATAACCACTACTACTTCCCAAAATGATAGGTTCTATACACAACCAACGTATTATGGTATGCAATCCAATAAAATAACTCTGCAAATGTGGTTTAAAGAATTACTGATTACTCAACTAACTAATGTGCTGTCAAAGCCGCTTGTTGTCCTCGACATGATTGTGTTCACCCAGGTAAGAATTGCATATGAAGAAAAGTGTTGTGAAGCACAGCATTTAGGATATTAGCTAGAGATAACTTCCCAAAATCTTAATAGTTTTTAATGTTGAACCATGATAAACTTTCAACATGTATTTCCCTTCTCCAACAAACAACACAATCATTAGAGTGAGATATATATTCTCCACAACTGTAAACAACACTGGGCCAAGCTTCAAAACCATCACATTATAAAGCTGCCAAATAACATCTCAAACTGTTTATGTGTGTGTGCGTGTGTGTGTGCGTGTGTGTGAGTATGTGTGCGCCCCCTCAGTGTGCATGTGTGTGCGTCTTAAATAAACAAAACGCCATAAACAGGCACGGTGAAATGTCTGTGTTCCTTATTAGGAAGACGAAGGGTCGTGACGCTGCTCACTCTAAATTGGGCTGGATGGGGAACCAATTAGTGTTGCATACAACAGTCAAAATTCTCATCCCCTCCTGTGCCAATCATCACAATGCAATTTCAGCAGACAAATTAAGTCCAATTTACTCAGACAATTAAAACACTAAAATCAGAAACTAGGTTTGCCCCCCTCTGTTTTCACCCTCAGGGCTCTAGTGATGATATGTGTAAATATTTCGTCCTCTTTCCTCTTACACAGACAGAGGAGTGAAAAGAGCAAGAGAGAGAGGGAGACACAGCTGAGGGAATCACAATTGGATCCAGGATGGTTGCATTAGAGATGAGCAGCCTCGGGTCAAGGTAACTGAACACTTCCAATAGCAAAGTAACTATCTGTCTGCTCTGAAGCTTATTTACAGCGTACAAAGGATCTAGATAAGAGACGTGTGTGTGTGTGTGTGTGTGTGTGTGTGTGTGTGTGTGTGTGTGTGTGTGTGTGTGTGTGTGTGTGTGTGTGTGAGAGAGAGAGAGAGAGAGAGAGAGGTAGAGAGAGAGCTTGTAAGAATGATTAAGGCAGGATGGAGACAGATCCTAACAGAATGGAAAGCCGACAATGAAAGGCAAGTGTTCAGGACTGATAATAAGTGCAATCAATTCAAGTCTGAAGGCTGTTTGGGAATCTCCACTGTGAGATTGAGTATCTTTACCAGAAAAGATGAGAAAACAAACCACACCAAGTGACTCTTCAACCACTTCTTCCTGGTCCAAAACAAGGCTATTCTTCACCCCTTGAGCGTCATCAGCAGGTCAGCAGTGTTTCTCTTATCCAGTGTAATATTTAGCATCTTTTAGCCTCCTCTCCTCACATAGACCTTTTCTCTAAATAAAGAAATTAGATTTTTTTTCAAAGATGCTGCATCCCACAGACTTTCGTGACCAAAATATCAACCTCAAAGTGGGTTACAGGTAAAGTCAAGTGGACATTATCCCTAGTGCCACAGCGAGGTTGACTAGTTTGGTCTTGCTGACCGCTGGATAGATTTACTCACTAGATTGGCACTAGCTAGCGTCTTCCCTTTAAAAGGAAATATAAAAATAAAATTGATGATCCCTTGACTTTTCTATATTTAGGACTTTAGGATTGTATGACATTTTAAGTCATAAAATAATTTGGTTTATGGCTTAATTTTTTGTTTCGCGCCAACAATCTAAGTTGATTAAACATAAAACAGCAGGTATACCTCCTGTAGGATGTCAATGATGTAACTATGTCTGAGCCTCACTGTGCTTTAGTGCCGTCAGTGTTGCTGTAGACTCTTGTCCCTCCACTATTTAATCATTCTTACTGTTGAACATTGTGGCTTTGAGCCTCTCTTCCTTTTATCACAACTATTTTCTTTTTTTGTCATTTTAACCTTGATGAATGAATACATTTCCTCAAACTAGATGAGGGGTTCCCAAACTTTTCAGCCCGCAACCCCCAAAATAACAGTGC